>NC_077234.1:248349657-248392157 GCF_027887165.1 Monodelphis domestica
AAGTATGTGTTGTTTTTCTCCTAATAGAACATAAGCCCCAAAGTGACTGGGAATGCTCTTGTCTTTGAATCACCAGCATCCAGAATAGTTTTTGGCACATTTTTAAATATATGTTGAAGAATCATGATATAATTGATTGACAATCCAGTGGTATACTTTTATTCAATATTGTAGAGTCTAGACAATATATCATCAAAAATAGCAAAATGATCAAATTTGGCAAAATATATTTAAAAGAAATAATTATCAAAATATTTTTGGGAAGAGTAAAGCTTAAAGCATTGTAAATATGTTACAAACACAAGAAAGAAAAAAAGGTCAACAAATATCTCTGTAAGTAGAGATGCTTGGGATGTTACTTTAAAGAGAGTAATAATTATATGAAATAGAGTAGCATGGGACAAACTGGAAAAAGGAACATATTTAGACATTTTATAACTGGTTCTTTCTGGCTAAGCATGTGATGAGGAAGAAATTCTTCAATTTGGCTGTGAAAATATTTGTAAAAAGGCTTGCAGATATCAGCTCTTACCTCATTTGCATCATTCACTCTTGGGGGATTTCTGAGACTCGTTTTTGCTCAAGATGTCTAATAAAAAGATTATGTTGTAATGGGAGAAGATTTAGAGTCTTCTTCCCTCTGAGGATATGTGGCACCAAGGAATAGACTTGGGTCCCGAGCATTTTTATTTGCTCCTTTCCTTTCTTAGAGAAAGAAGTACTTTCTTACTCTAAGAGTTTCTAAACTTCAGGTGAGCAAGCCAGAGAAATATCAGAATTGGAATCTAGGTTTTTCTGGCAAGTATTGATGTCCCAAGGAGCAAGGATAGATCTTTAGGAGCAACATTTAAGACTTGGGCCAGTGGGAGCCAAGATTTGTACTCAGCTGGCAAGACTCAGATATCAACTTGATGGGACCAAGACTGTGTAGAAACTGAGCTAAAATGAGCCTAAATCTCAGTCTCTCTACTCCTTCCAGTCTGAGGTAGATAGAGGAGATTTTGCCAATTAGATATTGGGGGTTGAATACATTTGTTTTTGACATATTTGAAGTAAATATTTTTTGTAAAAGCCAATCAGTGAAAAGTGGCTAAACTGAACCAGGGCAGCAGTCACTGGTCCCCTGACAATGAGAGGGGAACCACAGACAGGCATTGGGATCTCAGTAGCAGTAAAAATATACCACAGGCCATTCAGGGTACTCTAGGACCCTGTGGGGAATATGAGCAGTGGAATTCTGGGAGAGTTTTATATTCACTGAATTCCAGAGAATATGAAATGATTTGCACACAGTCACAAAACTTGTGTCTAAAGAGGGTTATGAACCCACATCTTGCTGACTTTAACTTCACTTGGTATACCATGCTGTGATTTAAGAGATGGAAACTTCTAAATCCCAAAGGCAAAAGAGATTAGAAAATGTCATTTACCTTTCTCTTAAGAATCATCATCTCCTAAATATTAGTATCACCATCTAAAGGAAATATTGATGTACCTTAAAATATTCCATAGAATAGGTTAACATTTTTCAATTAGAATTTTCTTTAAAAAAAAACAAGTATATTAGCTTTAATATATGGAAAGGCAGCATATTTTTTCAACTCATTCAGTTGCCACCACACATAGCTGAAAAGAA
The DNA here is from genome assembly GCF_027887165.1 of Monodelphis domestica. Classification (NCBI taxonomy): domain Eukaryota; kingdom Metazoa; phylum Chordata; class Mammalia; order Didelphimorphia; family Didelphidae; genus Monodelphis; species Monodelphis domestica. The sequence continues at coordinate 248,351,294 of NC_077234.1, forward strand.
GGACCATGTGTTTGAACATTTCACATAGTCCTGCTACTGTGGAGTGGCTGATTTTTTCAATTTAAAGTGACCCTCACATGAAATTCTTTTATGGCAAAAATTAATTTAGATGTTCTACATTTTTCAGTATTTTTAACTTATGAGAACTTTCTTCTTTTAGCAAGAATTATCTTATTCCAATGCTTTAATTACTTAATGACAAAGCTTGTATCTTATTCATTAGTAGATCAGCCAATATTACTGGCAAAAGATTCTCTTGATTTAAATTGCTTATGAATTTCAGTTTCCAGAAGAAATTAACAACCGATCTCTAACTTTTGTTACCTATATTCCTTGAGCACACACTTGCTCTTTTTCAAGTTAAAGCCATATTATGTCTCTCCAGAGACTGTGAAAAGATGCATATTTAATGATTAAAGGCTTCCCTTAACCTATAAATTTTGTGTGATCGTCTCTTCCCTTTTAAAAGGATAGAGGTTTCCTTAAGCCTATAAATCTTGTGTGATGTTCCCTTCCCTTTTTTAAAAGAATGAATAAATACTATTTGAGGAGAAACTATACAGATCATTAATTGGATCCTCTGAACTTTTATATATATGTATATATTCTTTCCAATTAAAGCAATAGTATATTAATAAAAATGGAGCATTCATAACTGTTTTTGGAAGAATTTAACTGTTAACATGAAGTGATTAAAGTCCATTAAAGAAAAAAAAGAGAATGACTGTTACACTATACAATTTATGGTTATTAATGAGGAAAACTTTGCCCCTAAGTGTAGGAAAGTCAGTAACTCCTGCTGGGATCAATAGTATCATTTGCAGAATTCCTTTTAACCAAAGTTTCACCTCTCCACTTGTCAATACATAAATCTTATTCCATTGCTTAGAATAACTAAACAACACCTGGAGAAAGGGGACAGGCTGGTTTGGGAATGGTGAAGACAATAAAGAGAGAAAAAGGGAGGGAAAAGCTGACTGTTCTTTAGTTAAATCAATCTGAGGAAAGAATAAGTAAGCCGTGCCTAGTCTAATTTGAGACATGCTTGCTTTTTTGTTTAAGATCCTGGCAATGTGAAAATGTTAGAAAACATATAACGTATAATAAAGTTAATTATAAAACACAAGGCCACTCCAAAACATAGTGTATCTATTTTGATATCTCCTTTCTTAGGAAAAACAAAAATCTTAAATGATCAAAGAGTAAGTGAATAGAGAAAAGTTCAGAATATCATAAATCTGGGAAACTCTGAAACATAAATATAACAGCATAAGGAATTCAACCAGTTGAGGTATATCTGTATAATACAGATTTATTTTATAAAACTCCTTTACATCGCTACTTTTTCCATTAAATAATCCTCTAAAAACAGAACTAAAACGATGGAATGATTTTCATTTCTCTGAAAGCACAAGTGAATGTTTATAATGTGGGTATAACTAGCCCCAGAATCCAACATTTCTCAAAAAATTCAATGAAGCATTAATTATCATTGTTTTGGCAAGCATATATGGAACTTTGGAAATGACCTGAGCTATAAGAAATGTATATAAATCACATTTATTCTGCAAATCTTTCATATTTCTCTGTTTAAAAGAAATATACCTAAGAGTCTGGCATATTTTTCACTTAGTAATTTAATATTCATGAATACAAGATCTCTTCTTCTATATTATATTCTTTTTTCCATCTTAGTAAGCTTTACTTTAAGAATATGTATATAATAAATTCATATTTTTAAAAACAGTGAAACTATGAACTAATTATTAACATAAGAAATTTGATTTGCAAAAAGATTTTAGAACAATATATTGTCAAAAATGGACTAAGTAACCAACTTTATAATATAAATAATTGGATATCAGAAATGGGGAGCTATTTTAGAATTCCTAGAAAAATCAACTGAAAGATTTTGCTCTACATATTCTAGTAAAGCAATGTCCATTGCAAATATTACATCTCTGATGTCATGAAATTTTTTCTCAAATAATAATTAAAATTGATCATTTTACAAATAAATGCGGTAACCTGATGATATATCATTTTGTGGATGGAGAAGCAACTACAAAATCATTGACAATATTTATAGATAGAAATCTATACAATTTCAGCTACATTTATTCTACACATTTTTTTGAATCTTATACTATGTACAATGTACTACACTTGGTTCAGAGGGGAATATGAAGATGAGTAAGTCACTGCCATTTCCTTTTAAATGCTTTTGTTATCTTCTAACATTTATATAACATATTAAGGTTTGCAAAATTCTTTAGAAAAATCAAGGCTATTCATTCCCAGTTAGCTGCTATTTTTTTTTTCTATTCCATGCCTAAGAGACCCTTTGTACAATGACCCATTGTCTCCATGGTTCTCAACTCTGAGTAAAAGGTGATCAGTCTCCACAACAGAGTGAAACATTCTAATTGTGCCTTAGATCCTATCATATCTTATTACTTCTAGGAACTTGCCTCTTCCTCTTTCTCTTTAATTCTATCACTGATTTCATCAAATTCACTTCATCTACTAATGGTGCCTTCATTGCTACCTCTAAACATGAACAGTTAACGTCCATATTTGAACAAACACGATTTCCACTTGACCTTACCATACTCTCCACCAATAAGTCATGGTGGCAAAGAAAGTGGCAGTGAGAAAGAAGTATGCATAGTACTCCTGTTTCATTCTATCAGGGACCATGCATTGATAGAAGATTAAAAAAAATTGAGTCAGATACAAGGAGGACAAAGTAGGCATTGCAATTTTAGGGCAAAACCAATGGAAAATGGAGATTCTGTTTTGATCCAAGAATAGCAATTTGTTCCCTTTGGTAAAAATATAAGACATGGAAAATGCAAATATGTACATAATACCACCATTATTCATAAGGATCATCTTTGACTACTTCCTCTTCTATTTCCTCGACTCTTACCTTAACTAGTTACCAAATTGGGTATCCCTTAGTATAATCTCTCATTGCTATTCTTTCTTTTCCATCCTCACTGCCTTATTATATTTTGTTTACAATATAGTAATGACCTCCTTAGTGATCTCATTTTCTGACAGTCTCTCCCTTTTCAATTTATTTTGCATAGTCATTAGACTAACTTTTCTTTTTTAATTAAATTTATTTTGTTACATTAAAATAATCAATGAGCTCATTCCCTCTCTCCCTTCTCTCTATTAAAGAAGGTATCATTTGACAAAAAAATAGATGTATATATTAAACTATGTTTTACTTTTTCTATTTATTAATTCTTTCTCTAGAGGTAGAGGTACACAAGTTATTCTTCAAATAATATTTCTGTTGTTGTTCATTTCACTCCTCCTAATTTCATGTATGTATTTCCATATTTTTCCCAAAATTAATCTGCTCATCATTTCTTATAGCACAGTAGAATATGATAATCATATGCCACAACTTGTTTAGCCATTTGCCAATTAATGGGTATCTCCTCAATTTCCTGTTGTTTTTTTCCACCATGAAGAGAGCTGCTATAAATATTTTAGAACATACAAGGTTCCCCCCTCCTTTTCTTGATCATCTTAGTAAATATTATTGCACTAATCTGATCATTCATCTAGATAAAAACCTTCAATGGCTCACTATAACTTCCTAAAGAAGGCCAAATTCCAAAGTTACTCCAAGCTACATTATATTCTGATGCAAATATCCTACATTCACACTGAAATGTTCATTTCTTTAATGGCTTATATGTTTTCTTTTATGCTTTTTTCACCTATAACATTTTAAAAAATATTTTAACTTCTCTATCCATCTTTAATCATCAATATTGCTTCCTTAATTCAATGACCATTTCAAATGTCATTTCAACTCCAAATTCTGCCCTACACAATTAAGTTAGTAGTAATCTTAATCATTTCTGGTCATGTAGCATGTTTTACCTTTATTATAATTGCTTTTCTTTATTGTTACATATATTTTACCCATTTCCCCTGATTATAAGCATTTTAGTGGAAGAATCTCATTTTTCTCCTTTACCAATTCCTTAGAGCACTGAACTAAATGTACTGTATATTTTTATGCATTCAATAAGTATGTGATGGACACAAAATAAGCTATTTTCACTAGGTTTTGAGTCCCAAATGTTAAAAAAACTGGAAATGAATGACTGAAATGTCAATAATGAAAAACAAAAAAATGCTTTGAAAAAAATTATTTTTTCTGTTTTGAGGGGATGTTGGTTCTGGATTTCTCTGTCTTGTGCAGACTGAAAGGCCAATGGGCATTCATGGGGGCTCAAATGCCATTACTGAGTAGAATAGGACCTTTTACTTGCTCTATTTCCAACCTATGCAAATTTACTACTCCTTAGGTAGCCTGATGCTCCTCCCCACAATCATGTGGTGTAGACAACTAGTCAGCTTAGGCAGTTAATACTCAGAACTCTTAAACTCAAGAGATGTACCAGTCTCTCTAGTAGCAGAGATTTCTGGCATGTGCCACCCAGTCAAAATCTATTTTCTGCTTTGAAGGACCAAGAGTTCAAAACAACATTTTCCATCAAAGAAGCTTGGAGAGAATCATGTCCTTGACTTCAAACCATGCATTTATTAAAAACAAAGATGTTATGAGTTTTGCATGTTTCTAAACAGATGTGAGAACTAGAAAAATGCAGCTTTAATAAAAGACCTGTTTGTACACCTTTAAACAAGAAAATGATTCTTATATTAAAGAGTATACTGTGTCCTGGATTGTTTATAGCAGGACAACTCTAGCCACAAAAAATGCCATCTAATTATAGATTTAAACCTTTCCAAAGCTGGTGAGGGCTTCCTGTATTAAAGCTAAATACAACTTACTACAGGACGTATTTCTCTTTTCTTAGATGTTTTTCCGAATAGAATTGAAGTGTATGGGCTGAAGACATGCTGACTACATGATATATAGAATACAGAATGGCAAATGTTATCTAACACATCCACACATAAAATAATTGACTTGCCAGAGCACAGAACATTGAAATGATAGAGGTTTCATTGTGTCTGTTGAAAGATCATTGACACAGCCTAGTGGGAAGGGTCAAAGTGGTATGCCAGCAGGTGGCCTAGATCTATTCAACAGAGAAACATAGTACAGACATCTATGTCCTATATTAGAGTGATGTGATGTAGGGATATCTCACAATGTCACTTTACCTTCTTTAGAAAAAGCCCTTTTTTGAATTAAAAGCTCTCCAGAAATAAAAAGGGGGTTGGGGGTAGAGAAACAGAGAGTATGAATGAGAGAGAGAGAGATGTAGGAAAAATCAAACATAGAAAATAATTCATAATGAGTTAATTAATATTATAATTCCATTATTTTATTATTTTCCAAATCCAGAATATCCAAAATCCTTGCTTTGTCATTTCCTTAAATAAATAAGATAAGGGACCAAATCATTAATTTTCAATGCTAGGCTAAAAATGTATGCTATGAAGCCTCAGAGGCAACTTACATCTGTGACTTAAATTGGGTCTAAAATGCAAATCTAGTTTGAACTCCAAAAATGTATAGAAAGAAATAGTGAGAGAGAGAGAAAGTGAAAGTTAGAGACAGAGTCAAAGGGACAGAGAAAAAGAGATAGACAGAGACAGGCAGAGAGAAAGAGTATAAGATTTTTTTTTTTATTTTCTAAGAGAAGGATTAAGGAAAAAAATCCCAGTTAGTGAACTTATGTAATCAAAATACTCAATTTTAATCACATTAAGTTTTTAAAACTAATCAATAATATTCTAATATTTTATAAAACACATCATTGTCTGAAAAATATATACAGCATATTATTATTGTTATTATACTTTTGAAATGTTCAATTATTCAATGGTTTTCAAGAAGAAAAATTCATAAATACATTCTCTTGTCACATTCTATCTTTCTACTTATATGCACTGATATTTTTCCCAAGATATGGGGGAAAATGTTATTACATATCTAAAAGCAAGCAAAAAAGTATCTTTGATGTTTGCTTTTTCCTTGTTCTAAACAGTGACATAAAATAAAACAAATCTATTAAGGATATATAAATGATTACTTTTTTTCTTTCAGAAGTCCTTAACCTCTTTCTACTCCATTTCTGACTCTCTTTCATTATTCAAATTGACTTTCATGACATCAAGTGGTAAGGGCAAAACTGATCATCTTGCAGGGTTAATTGCAGTTGAACTTGTCCCTCTCCCCCTAACCAAAAAAAAAAAAAAACCAAAAGCTTTTTTTCCTTTTCTTCTTTTCTTTTGTCTCTAAACACTTCAGTTTCCAAAAACACACATTTAGAACAATGGCCAAGATGTATTGGAGTATAAAATCCATCAAGCTAATAGGGAGTGTCTAAAGAAATAGCCACAGTGATACTTAACACTTGAAGAAGAACACTTGAATATTTTGCTTTAAATAAAATATTTCATAATTTTTAAACTATTTCACCATTTCTTTAAAAATATGCCTGTCTTCACATCCCTAGTACTTGAAGAACTCCTTACAAAAATCTGTTTACACTAAAATTACAAAATCAAATGCATAAAATATATGTTTATAGATTGATGAATTGAGGGTTTTTTAGAAGATATGCAGGCACCAAGGGTGTGCTGGAACCAGCTCGAAACAGGTCTGATTGTTAAAATTCCAGTGTGTGCATTTTTGCCTCATATAGTGAAAAACACTGTTAATCAGGCCCTGATTGATTGCTTTATTGGTTTTCTAGGCTTAAGAAAATGTCTAAAATTACCAATTAAACTTTAAAATTGCATTCTAAGCTTGTCATTTTCAGTAGGGATGGTTGTTCAATATTTAGTAGCATATTCCTAAAGAACAGTCTTCAAATTCCAATAGGTAGCTTCTAATTCATGTGTACATTCAATTTAATTTAATTTAACAATTCCAAGACTTCATAAAAAACTTTTTAAGTCACATAATTTATTCATCCTTTGAATACTAAAACTGAAACATGGAAATGAAGGTAAATAATAAATGTAACGAAAAATTCCTTTCCCATCACCTTCTGTGAAAATAAATAATATTGTAATCTGCTTTGTTAACTAGGACATGGGAGGAACCCTTTGTTTAGCTCTAGACACTCCTAGCAGAAACACTTCCACTTTACATTCATTACCATATATCTTGGAGAGCAAAAATTCATCCATGGACAAATGAAGGAACATTTCAGATTCCTTATTATTATTATTATTATTATTATAAACTAACTTTAAATCTGTAAAACAATAATACAAAGAATGTCAAAATGACATCATGGTAAGATTTTTTTTAATTGATGCCTAAAAAAACAAAGTTAAATTTCTCAGATTTTTACTTTTCCATTCTCTGTGTATGTTTAAATTTGTATGAAATGCGTGGAGGTGAGGATTGCATAGGGGAGTCCAATAAAACAAAGGATAAAAGGATCAACTTTTTGTGCGGTTAAACTGTTTTCATGCTTCAGTAAATCAAAAATATGCAGGAGAGCTTAGAAAAAGAGTGACGACATAAATGTATCTTTAGGGTGAAAATGCGTTTCCCAAAATTCCATGCAAAGACTTTGGGTACTCAGACTCTTCCAGAGTGAATTATAAGCCATAGAAAAGAAGGGCTATAAAGGACACACTGACAGACCTTATATTTCAATGTACATGCAACTGGATTTGACTATTATTTGGAGTTACATTAGTTCTTGTATTTCCTGAAATAGTGAAGTTTTAATTTCAGAATCAGTCGGTTTCCTAGCAAGAGGTTATTTCCAACAGGAGTAGTCTATGGATTTAAATCTGTTGCGGGAAAAACGGTTTCAAGAGAATTGTGATTCCTGACCTGAAATTGCTCTCACAACTTAGATCATATTTCAGCATTTGCCTCTATTAGATGAAACCTATCAGCTTGAAATTTGATTTGCTTTAAGTTAGGTTTTTACCTCTGCCAAGTCTCCCATTCACCTCCATAAACTAAATTGATTAAAGAAGCACCTTAAAAGAAGACGCCTGCGTTTATTAAGATCAAGTTGTTAAGAACAAGGAGAAGTTGTTTCCTGAAGTAGAGAATTGCAATTAATTTGGTGTGAGAGTTATGGTTTTCTTGAAGTTACCACTAGACTATCTCTGGGGGGAAAAGCAAACTACTAATATTGTCTATTGAACTGACACCTTGGAAATTTCTTTTTACTTTCACATGAAACAACAAGAGCCTAAATAAATTTTCTTTTGGCTATTTGTATAGGTCAAAGAATTAGTACCATACCAAATAAAAGTGATATTGTTTTTATTCACCTATATGTAAAATGTCAGAAGAGTTTTTTAAAATGGTCTAAAACATTCCTGACTTTTAAAAACAATAGATTTCAATGTTGGACTGTTCTGTTACATAAAAATGAATATTTACATTTTCGTATTATTAATTTGTCTTTTGAAAACCTTAATAGACAGACAATTTCTACAAAGAGTTGTCAGTTTGAGGATTTCTTTATTTTCAAGGCTGCCAGAAATTAATGAAAGTGACTAGAAGGATAAAGTGAACTTTGGTTTTAATGTATGAGGACAGACCTACATACACTTTACCTAAGATGGGCAACAACCAATCTGTAGTCTCTCTCTGAATCACAGGAGGTCAAACACCACAAAGTGGATCAACTAGTTAATGAGTGATGTGAATATGCTAGAATGGTACTGGAAATGACTGGACATTTGGAGACACAATTAATCACTCTTTTTTCATCATCCCTCGGAAAATAAATTGGCATGGCACTAAGAATGCAAGTAGGATACTATATAATACTGACTTACTAGATCATATAACTCAGACTATCAAATACTATTTTAACTAGTGAGAAAAAAATGTGTTGTTGGGCAAAGTGAAAGAATGTGAAAGGAAATGAATTTTAGTTTTGTAAAATAGTGACTCCCCTACAGTCTTTTTTATGCCTTTATTAAACTAGCAAGAAACACGATAGTTTAAATTTCATTGCATTATTTATCATTTAATTTTGAAGTCCATTTTGCCTCTTGATTTAATTTATACAATAAAAATGTGACTGAAATTTATGTGTATTTTTAAAAGAAGACATAAGTAACAGAAAGAACTCAACTAAGAGTCAAAAACACAGGTCAAAGATTCTGAGTCACACAACACCGGCCATGTAGGGGGTATATAAAACCTCTAAGACTTGTCTTTAACAAAGAGATTCAAAATTGTGCTACCGATCTCATAAAATTGTTCTAAATAAAATGCTATATAACTGTGGGTCATTGTCAATCAAATTATCTTTTCCCCTCTAAGAAACGATTGACCTTAATTGCTAACACATTACTAATTGTCAGTGATTCTAATATTTCTAAGTGATTACTTACTAATTGTCAGTGATTCTAATATTTCTAAGTGATTGCTTACTAATTGTCAGTGATTCTAATATTTCTAAGTGATTACTTACTAATTGTCAGTGATTCTAACATTTCTAAGTGATTATTTACTAATTGTCAGTGATTCTAACATTTCTAAGTGATTACTTACTAATTGTCAGTGATTCTAATATTTCTAAGTGATTACTTACTAATTGTCAGTGATTCTTAGATTCCAATTTTAAGTATCTCAGCCTTCAACCTCTTTGCCAAGAAATCTAGAAACATTATAGTTAGTCAGCAAGGAGGCTCCTCTTTAAGAGCGACATAACTGTAAAATGTTCTGCCAAATTAAGAGCTTTTTGTGGGGCAAATAATAAAAGGCTAATTCAGCTAATTGGCGAATTTGCAGTTTCTGCTGTAGTTACCTTAAAAGAGGTCATGTATGTACAGTATGGGTATGTAAAATAATTCCTTGCTGATCAAAATCACTTACATTTGATAACATTTTAGTCATTCATGAGTAAACACATGACTTTGGACCTTACTTATCAAAATGCCAAGGAAAGATTTTTCAGGAACTGTCATTAATTGCTCAGTGAAAAAGTCAGTGAAGAACTCTAAGAAAAAGAATGGCCAAAAGCAGGTGTTTGGGAGTATTGTTTTCATGAAAAAAACAAACAGCCAAACCAACCTTTTCTGGGATTATCGATAAATTCTCCTTGACTTAGGTTTCACAGTAATGTCGCATTAGTGATGTTATTTGAACAATCTGAGCAGGTTTCTTTTTTTTTTTGTGTTGAGAGCCATAAGCTCCTGTCTTTGGCCACATTGCCTTAGAAGACACTCTTGACCCTTTCCCTTAACCGTCTCCCTGTCAGTTTTCCCTCCTGTGGCTGTCATGTATTCCAGAGCATCAGCTGGGCAGAATGGACCCGGGAATAGATCTATTAGCATCTCAAAAGAGCAATTCAGTCTGTGTGATTACCAATTCACTCAAATTAATTAATTTTTAATTCTGCACTACCTCAACCATTTATCAATCAAGTGGAACAGAAACATTTGCTGAAATCTGACACTGTCCGTAGCAAGAGGATACCTGGTTAGAGGCTCAACCTGAGCAATCTGTCACTTTGGAGGTATTCCTCATGGAAATTGTTGTACAACATTGCTGTGATTAATGACACGACTTCATGAAGGTCGCCAAGAAGAGGTGGGGTTGGTCGTGGTTTTGCGATCCATAATTCAAAACGAAAGATTCCGAAATGCCAGTTTGACCCAAATCCTCTCATCCCATCTATCCTTTCTTCACTTCCTTCCGCTCCTACTCCCTTGTTTTTCATAAAAAGGACTGGCCCTCTCTAATAAAAATATCAACAATAGCTGCAGCATGTAAAGGGCAAAAGTAGCTGAGAAACAGTGGGCTTCCCGAGATCTCTGAGATGCAAGGCAGACTTTGCTGAGGAAGAGCATGTCTAGTGTCAGTCTTGGGTCTGGTGAAGAAGATGAGGTTGGCCTAAAAGGTTAAGATCTTACTTTAGGTATTGACCATCCATTAAAAAGCATCTAATTTGTAACTCTGATCTTACGTTATGCTAAAAAATGAGTTCGTTGGCTCAACATTGGCCCAACATGCTTGTAGTCTTCTTTAATCCCAATGAAGTGGCATCAAAGGAGCATTTCCTTTGAGCAGCGCAATCCGCTTTCAGTGCGGTGCTTTTGATATTCCCTAATGCAATCTGTACAGATATGGAAGCAACATACGGGCTTTTCTTGAACACGGGGGGCTGCCGAGTCCGGCTAGCCCGAGATGAAAGGTGTTCAGGCACCAGGGCACCCTTTGAAACGGAGATGACTTTGTTGAGAGAGGGAGGGCGAATGAGTCACTTGTATATGGCCAAATTCAGAATCCACTTAAGCCTTGTCAGCTCTAATTTCTAACCCAGCTTAAGCTGTTGGAGGTGGTGTGCAATGGATTTTGGGGGAATGAAGCTTAGATTCCCTGTCAGATGGCAGACTTTTAAAAAAACAAAAAAAACAAGCAAAAAGTCCTTTAAAAATAGTCAAGTATCTTGTAGGAAACACATATTATTTTAATAACATCAGTTAGAGAGTTATATACACATACATGTGTATATATTTTATATGTATTCATATAGAGTGTTTTAAGATATACAAAGTACTTCATAAAAATGTCATATTGTATCCTTATAATAACCATGGCAAAGTGGCTAGCGAGCCATACTCAAAACCTGAAAGGTCTGAGTTCAAGTCCTTTCTTTGATATATGTTGTGTCATACTTGCCAAATTATTTAACTTTTAATTTTTCAAGAAGTTATTATGTCTGACGAATCAGAAAGAAATTAATTCACCCTAGTATTCCGTATAATGGAGATCGGTTGTTGGGGAGAGGGAAATAATCTACTACTATACTTTACAGAGAAGGTGCTAACTAGATGTAGGAGAGTTCCTATCCTCAAACAATCTTTGAGTTAGATGCTAAAAATATTATCATTTCAAATGTACAAAATGGGGAAACTGAGGCTCAGAGAGATTAGGAAATTTGCCCACAGTAGCAGAGTAGTGAGTGTTGGGAAATCTCAACTGAAGTCTCTCTCTAGACTGCAAGTAACATGTCCTCTACTATGTCAGACAAAATAGATCAATGTCAAAGAAATCTAGTGAGAATCCTGTTTACTATGATATATAGCAAAAAGGTAAGCAAAAGAAACTAACTTATTAAAATTATTTGAAAATGTTTTACCAAATACTTTGAAATAATTTTACCAGCATTCCGAGAAATGCTACAAAGTGTTTTACTAAGTGGAAAAACAAAACCTAGAGATATCAATATACATGTTTAAAATAAGACAATTTCTCTAATACAATAATTGTTAGTGCCAACTCTTTGGGGCTAGAATTTATTCATTATTCCACTAAATAATATAAGCTTCGAAAATGTGAATTGGCTTGAGACAAATTCTGTTAATAGTCTTTGGTCCATCCATGGGTAAATCTTAATACAAAGGATATCGGTTACTTTCTGATAGCAAAGATCACTACATACAAAAATGGGTCTGAGGATAATGGCATGGGTTCTAACCATGAAAAAGTTTTGGTAAATGTACAGATTTCTATCCTTCTCAGACAGGCTTAAGAGCTGTACTCTCTAAAGATGAAATGATGGAATAAATTACTTTTCTAGGTCCCTTAGCACATTGTAGAAAAATAAATTTTGATTTTGATTGAATTGAAAGCTTCTTATGTACCCCAATAGCTTCAAGACATGGAGAGAACCCAAAAGTGTCTTTGATTTCCCAATGCTAAATTGCTCAGTGATGACTTTAGATTCTAAGGCAAATACTTCACTTTGTGCTGGTTCTTTGGCAGAGAACTTTAGGCTAACTGCCAAAGTGTACACAAGTTGGCCTCACATTTCCATCTGGCAGCAGCATGCCTTGTTACTCCCACCCTTCCCTTCTCCCAGCTCTTCAGTCCTATTTTCCTCCCCCATTCCCCACCCCATTTTAGCTTCCATCACATTTTAAAGGATGCTTTTAGGATTGGTACTTTGGAATATAATCCAAGTAAATAAGAACTATTCTGTTAACTGATATTGACATTTCTCCTGTTCTAAGCATCTCCACAGGGGGAAATATGCTTTATTCTTTAATTCTAACTCTAATTAGTTTTAAACATAAATTTGCTGAACTTTCCTTATCTTTCCACAAACTCACAAGGACATCACTCAGTTCCAAGTATCTTGTTATTTGGGAGGGGGGAGACCTTATGTCTAAAAGAAATCGCTCTATCTCTCCTCTATCTATCTATCTATCTATCTATCTATCTATCTATCTATCTATCTATCTATCTATCTATCTATCAGTCTATCTATCTATCTATTGACACACATATATACATATATCTGTGTTCATATTTAAATATACATGTGTGTGTGTCTATAAGATTGAAATGGAAAGTTTAGGATAAAAAGATTTTTGACTAGGATAATATTTTGTGGCAATTGAGCTAACACATTCAAAAACAATAATTTTCTTCTCTTTTGTTATAAGCTTGACTCTCCACTGGAAAGTCCATTTTTCAAAAAGTCAGTTCACTGTTTAAGAGAAATTTTTCTTGTGGGGATGATGCACATTTTCACAGAGATACAAGTCATCCTTACAGGGGGACATAGATGATAAAGATGATAAAATTAAAGCCCAAACAAAATTTTACCTAGTGTGAATTCTCAGTAATTGTTAAACCTGGAAACACTCAATAAATCACAACCATTTAGTTAATATTTCTCAATATTCAAAGCATCCAGGATATGACTTTTAAAAATAGGAACCCAGTACCTACATTAAGGGATATGTAGTTAGGTTGTAAGATGAGACACATTGATAAATACTTATAATAAAAATTAATATGGAATCTATATATGTATAGCATGCATATATTATATGTTATATGTATATTATATGTATACATATGTTTGTGTGTATATATAGATATGTGGATACAAATATATATATGTACATATATATATATATATATATATATATGGATCATGAAGGAACAAGCAACTTCAGTAGATGGCATTTTGAAATAATATATTCCAAATATGGGGTATGGTATATGCAAATATATGAAGGTGGAAGAGGCCAGGATGAGTTAGCAGACTGTTAACTCTGCTGGACCAAAGCAAACATTAAATGAAAGGGATTAATATTAAATAGGACCTGAAATTTAAGTTGAAGACAGAGAAGTCTTGAATTCTGGGATGACGAGTTTATATTTATCCTATGGTCATAAGATCAAAGGAACATACTATTAGAGCTAGAGGGAACCTAAAAGGTTCTAGCCTCTGGAAGCTAAGAAACAGAGAAGTGAAGTGATTTACTTGAGTTCACTCAGCTATTAAGTGTTAGAGGCAAAATTTGAACCCAAGTCTTCATCATGTCCTCCTATCAGTAAAAAACAAAACCACAAAACAAAAACAATAACAAAAACTTCTTTTGAGCAAACTAACCTAATATTGAAATTTGATTTTTATAAATTATATACTCATTCTTCAATAATAATTATTCCATATGTCATAAAACTTATTAAAATTTTAAAGGATGATACAAAGAAAAAATAATATTTCAATTAAAAAATAATTTATAATAATAATAATAATAATTACTGAAAAGACAAATGACATGTTTATACCTCTGCTTCAGGAAAACCTTCTTGGTAGAAAAATAGAGGATAGACAGGAGAAAAAGGCGACAATATATAGGGAGACTAATTAGGAGGATATCAAAATAGTACAGGTAAAAAAAAAAAACCAAACTACGTGACTAAGTGAGCAGAGAGGACTCAGTTGTAAGAAATGTAGAAATGGTAAACTGTAGAAGCAGGAAGTTTACTGAAAAGGCCATTCAAAAATGTAAAAATCCATACTAATAAAATAGAATAAAATATATAGTTAAATAGGAAATTAGAGATAATATGAAAATTAATAAGGATACATTTTATTTAAAAGAGAAATACACAAAATAAACTATATAAGGACAAATCTATGCTATTATATAGAGAACATAAATGAAGATCAAACATATTCTCTGATGATTTATAATTTACTGCATGATTTGAATAATTATTTTAAATCACGCTTTTTACAATATATTAACAGTCTTCCTTGAGGTAAAATAAGCTGAAATAGCTGTTCTACAAAAAAAGATAATAGAATCATGATTTAAATTAAGCTCAGTATCAATAGAAATACCTTTTCTAGAGACTGGTTTATTTTGAAAATACATAATATGCTTAATGTTAATTCTATTTTTTGATTCCCAAGTCTATAGATTCATAATTATGTTGTAAAATGAAATTTATACTGAAATCGTGCCTGTGAATGAAGGATTTTACTCTGTGATACTATCTTACTTTCTATTTTCATATGATTAAAAATTTTACCAGATTACACTGGCCATTTGTTTACCCAAGAAATAACCACACACTATTAACACTATAATTTCTGAACTGAGTTTTCAGCATTATTACAGGTAGTTATCTCCTAGCAGCACATTTCACAATTTCTTGCTGGCAAGTCCATTACATGGCAGATGCCACCTTCCCCCCCCCCCCCCAGAGGATGGTTGCTCAACAGAAACAGACCAGTCACTTTCATGATGAAAATAAAAATTTTGAAATTGCTCCATTCAGGTCAGCCACACAAAGTACTTGAGATTCTGAAAAGTTATCAGTAATGACATCAGATGGGAAAAACTGACTTAGTCCCCACTGGAAATGATAAGAAATGAAAATATCAAGTGTTTAACATTCATTTCATAGCATAAATAAAAATCAACATGTCACAATGTTGTGAGATACTATATTTCTCTCTAAATATGTTAAAATAATTAAGAAATAAAAAGGCATTCATTAACTTCTGATTTTTCCACAAATATTTATGAATAAATCACCATTAAATAAATGTTTTATTCTCATATTTATAAAAAAGTTACATTTTTCCATAGCCAATCCCTATAAAAATGGGTAAGAGATCAATTTCTTCTTTTCAGTTTCTGTAGAAATTAAGTGTATTCACCTTAACATTTTACAATAAATTTATTTCTCCTTTCTATTGCATTTTCTCCTAGTAACCTTATTTCACCTTAAGAGCCCTTTCCCCTGTGAAGAATGTAAATGAAAGTAGACAAGACCAGCTTTTCCCTTTGGTTAACCTCCTGCCTTTTCTAGCTCAAAGACTTCAGTATGCTGTCATCTATCTCAGTCATGTCTTCTACTGACTCCTACTGTGATGTGGCACAGAACTTCAATCCTTGGTTAAAAACAGCACATGGACTATATTTTGGGAACTGAAATTCCTTCCTTTCTCTGATAGCACCCTTCAAATTAAACAACAAGTTAGCAACAACATAAATAAATCAAAAGGGCGATCTCAGCCCCAGTCCTCAAGGTGTGTCTTAGCAATAGAAAACAGAGGAAATGAAGTCATAACTATAATAATAATTAAAACATTTAGAAAACTTTGGCTTTTATGAGTAGTAGCAAGCTACCATGACCATTGTTGAAAGGGTGGAAAAACGAGTGGAAGACATTCTCATTTGCACATTTTCCCCCATCTTACCAAAGGAGAAAAGCAGAGAAGGCAGTAAAGGTGGGTCATTTGGGAAGAGTTCCAATTACGTAAGAAAGCTATTTTAAGAAGGCTTGCATTTAATATATTGCATGAATAAATATGGACTCCTCATTTTCAGTTTTCCGCAGCATATAGGGTGCTAATGGTTTATGTTCATAGGGCATAATTATATTTACTAGGACCTAAACCAAACTATCTTGTGCAAATTCATATTTTAGGACAAAGCAATCAGTCCTTTGGAAGGCTAAAATCTAAACTTAGAAAATTCTTTTGTCTTACAAATTTTAGGAAGTTGCTTTGACATTACAAAAACTATCACACCCAGTGAGCTATGGTAATAAACACTGAAACTTCTTTCTATGCTTTGCAATATAAATGAGTCAAGATGAGTGGAAGAAAATGGACCTATGATTAATTCTCTTCATTATTTTACTTTATTTTTTATCCTGGCCATCACTGAATTAGAGTAAATATCTAGTTTATTTCCAATCTATACTGTCAAAAACATAAGCCATTCTTATATATGGTATCACAATAATGCACAATCCCAAAATGGGACAGCTTCTTTTTGGCTTTTTGAAGAGGTGATTTTGTATAACATACTGGTTATATGAATTGTCTTATAGTATATACTTATAATATATAGGCTAACAGGAAGTCATTAAATTAATTATGAAGCTTAGGTATATTTAAATATATTGAGTATCCCTTACCAGTCTTCCACATTTTCTTATGAAGCTAATTAAAGCATATCTTCAGAAGTTAGAGAAATTTAAATTTTTACTCATTCTCACAATGAATACACATATCAAATGCATTGATGCCTGGTCCTTCAGTATCCCTCAAATAGTTCTATTTTTCACTCTGCAACCCTAATCAATTTCTGTCCATAGATTTTAGGGTCCTTCAAATCTGGCCTCCTCTATGTAACTTCATCCATCTGCTATAACACACCTCTTAGGCTGCCTGCTGCCTCCACACATGTCAGGCTGGCTCCATCACAATTCCTCTCCCTTTTAGCTCCAAATAGTAGACTAAGCATGTCAATAAGTCCAGAAAAAGAGTCTCCCCTTTCACACCCACAGACAGTTTTTAGGCTCTATCCTCCATAAAGCCTTTGAAGAACCAAACCAAATGCTGGCATCCATTCAGAAACAAGTGAATCTTTTCAAATTCTCTTTGCAGTCATTTTTTTGGAGTAAGAAATTATTATTATGAGTTTTGAAAGTATAATTATGAAGGTCAAATAGCTTCATGATTGCTTAAGTGTGTGTGTGTGTGTGTGTGTGTGTGTGTGTGTGTGTATGTGCGTGCCTCTTCTCCTTTGGGTAATCTTATTATAAAGTATAGAATAAAATTATTACCAAATAAATTATATATATTTAAATTTAAAGATTTTTTCTTTAAATTGGAGAGACCAAAAATCTAAATTAATACTAAAATGAATATAGATATTTGATCACATAAATATTCAATGATGGGATTGGGTCGGACTTTCCAATAGAGTGCATTATTAATTTTAAAAGAAATATAATGGCCTGGTGTCAAGAAGAGTCTTAATTCCAATATGCAAGATGAAGACTGTCCCCCAGCATGGGAAATTAAGATGCCTGTGGGAATCTCCATGGGAGAAACTGTCACAAATATTGCCTTAATCTTCAGTTGTGCGAGATATATTAGATGGATAATCAGGAGAAAGATTATACAGGGCTTTGTTCAGGAGCTCAGACTTCATTTGACTGAGAATTATTTCAGTCCTTTGAAGTGGTTTATGGAGACCTGGAGGTTTCCACTGAAGAGGAAGGTCAACTAGGAAGAGAAAAGTAAGATACCTCAATTTTAAAGGCATTCGGATTACACATGAGAAAGATTTGTAGCATCACATAACCCACAGGCATAAGCAGGGAGGCATGGAAAAATATGGTAAAGTCTACATGCAAATCAGTAATAAGAGAGACAACAATACTGTTCTCCCTGTGGAGGGGTTAGGACATATCCAAGATATCTGCAGGGTACTGGGCTGACCATCTGGAGTAGTGGGCACGAGGCAAGGTGATCTTCAAGATGGATAAGAGGGGAAAGAGTTGATTCTTCAACTAGAGACTCCTCTGGATCTAGCATACAGGTAACATTTGACTCCTATCACTCCTGGTTTGGGGCAGAAATCACTCCATCCCACAAAACAGGATGTTCTGGGGGTGGCGTGAATGAGGTCAAGGGTCTTTGTTTCTTATTTTGAGAAAAGTGGCTACCTGGTATCCTTAGCAGTGTCCCTCTCCTGTTGTCAGAGTCATGGAGACATGAGTAAGGGAGGCTGCACGGAATGTGAATATTTCCAATGTAAAATGTTCCAGGTATCAGAGATTGCAGAAATGAGAGGAGAAGCACATCAGAGGCAGAGACACCTCTCAAATCAAAGATTTTCTATGTTAGAGTGATTCTATTGAGAATACATGGCTGATTCAAGGTCCCACACTAATGATGGAGCCAAGGATATTGTTGTTCCATTGCTTTCAGTTGTGTCTGATTCTTAGTGACCTCATCTGCACTGTTGCCATACATACTCAAGAAATTATTCTATTGCCAAAAGTAATATTAGAATGCAATAATTCACTTTGTAAGTAAAAATTTTAGTCTAATCTTCTTCGATAGAAGTAAATGGGGTTAGCACGTGTGACACTGGGATTTGGGAAAACTTTCATTCTTTTTGCCTTGCCAATATAACACACAACAACTGGATTTAAAAGTTGGCCATTCTTGGACATAAGACATTTCAAATATACACTCTGATCACAAGTAGGATTTATGAAATTCATAAATATTTTTGCTTTGAATTAATATGTTCTATTATCCTACAGCACTTGACTACATACATACATACATACATATATATATATATATTTGTAGATTGATGTTACTAAAAAAAGTTACATCCTGTAATCATAGGAATTGGGGTTACCCATTCAACCACCACAGTGTTGAAGACCCACCCAAGAACGAACAGCCTTAGAGTTTCTAAAAGAAATTTGGTTGATGATACAAAATGTACCTTTACATGAATCCTTGAAGGATTTGCTTTTCTAATGTAAAAAAGGCAAATATAAAAAAGATGAAGACACATGGAATTCTGTCTCCAGAAAGACCTAGATTCAGTACTCTTCTGTTCCATCATATATTGCATTAAAAATCTTTAGGAAGGAAAGCTTTTTAATCACAAAAGGTCTTCCAAAACAAAACTGATTGTGAACACCTGAATAATCTAATTCAATCAGGAAAAATACTACTTCAAAAACCTCAGATCCATTTGTAATATTCCAAAGTCCATATATTGCCCTTATACTTCTACTCAACTAAATTTATTTAGGAGTCAATTAGTTATCAATCTCAATTTTGATGACTAATTACCTAAACGATTCTACTTTCATTTTTTTCTCTTCTTACAAAAAATTCTGGAAATAAAATCTCAAGGAAGCTTAAAATTACTTCAGATGCTACCAACAGAAGAATTATTAATTTTCATTTCCATTGTGCTGTTAAATGTTTCAACAGTCGGGTTTCGTGTATTTTCTGAACATAGTAAAACAAAGCAAGTGATTTTGCAACCTGTAGGAACCTATGGTGTTTGAACAGCAAACTAATTTCTGTTAATCTATCAATGTTCAGTTTAGAATTGGACTCAGCACTTCAAAGCATTAGGTCGGTCATGATGCCTCCTGAAGAACTTCTGCCCATGTTACTCCTCCATTAAGAACCTTTGTAGAACTAGAAGACATTTCCAGTGAGCATTGGCTAAGCCAAAATGTTTAGGTGTTAGCCTCAAGTAGATTAGAAGTAAACAGCTGGCAATATTGGTGAGAATCACGGTATATTCCACCTTCTACACAAATATAAATCCATGCAAACCTATTAATAGGTACTCGTATGTGTGCACATATTAGTTTTTCATATTTCAATATTTATAGATATATGTATGCTTTGATACACATTTCATCAATTCAATTTAATACCATGTTTTTTAAGTGCTTATTATGTATGAAGCTTAAATATCTTTCCTGAATTCCAATTCTAACTGCCCACTTGGGTTTTCCAACCAAATGTTCCTGTGACATCATAAATTCAACATGTCCAAAATAGAAGCAAATCATTACTTCCAATTAGATTCTGAGTTCCTTCTTTTTGTGTCCCTGGCAGTTGCAGTCCATAGAACACAGTAGACACTTAATTAATCTTTCCTCACCATCAACTTTCTACAAATTCTCTGCTTTTTAAAATAATATATATATATACACACACACAAATATATTTATATATATATATATATATATTAATAAAGGACATCCCCATCCTTCTAGCTACTGAGGTACTACCTTTTTTCTCCATGTTAAATACATTGCTAGATTTGGGCAAATTTATCCCTAATCCTCAAATGTGTTCCTTTCTCCAGCCATGTATCTACCATTTCCAAATCTGTATTTGTCAGTTGCAAAATTGCATCCCTAAACCTTAAGTTCAATCTTGTCTTTACCTTCCTCAAAAACAAAGTGACTCCCTACTGCTTCCAAGATAAAAATATCAACTCCTCAATTTTGTTTCTAAGAACCGTGTGGCTCCAAACTACTTTTCTAGCCTAATTTTTCATTATTTGTTTCCTTTTACTTACTCTACATTTCATGGAGGCTGGACAATTATTTCCCAAACTTGACATTCTATTTCCTTCCTCCATATGGTCTCTTTCGAAAGCTTTGCTTCATTCCTGGAAACACTAATGATCCAACTCCAACTTTCAGAATTTTATCACCCTTTAAGTCACAGTTCAAAGCCCAACTATTCCATAATATCTTCTCCGGTACCTCTAGATTTTAGTTCTCTTGCCCTCTCCAAAGAATCTTGTATCTATTTAAGCTTGAGCATGTTGTATCCACTAAGTTGCTTGAAAGCACACTTTTGGTTTTGTCTTTTATGCCTCTATAACATAGCCTGTTGCCTTGCACCCAATAGAAGAAGGGAATAGGAAAAGGAACAAGCATTTATAAAGAACCTAATATATATCACTACTAGAAAGTGCTGTGTTAATTGCTTTATGAATATTAGTTCATTTATTCCTTTACAATAACCTTACAAGGCAGGCGATATTGTTATCCTTATTTTTCAGTTGATGAAACTGAGGCAAACAAAGGTTAAATGATTAGTGCAGGGTCACACAGCTATTAAATAAATGTCTGAGGTCAAATTTTAACTCAGACATCCCCCAACAATCTATCTACTCCAGCATTAAAGAATTTAACCTAATGAAATGAAATGAGAGCTATTTTAGGCAATGGAGAAATAGCAATTAAGCAATGGCATGGTCCCTACCCTAAAGATGGTTCCAATCTAAGACTTCACTCTATTACCTACATACTCACTTATGGGGAAAAATGACTGAGCCTTACATTAGAAGGCGTTCTATAGTTATATATAGTTATAAAACTCTCCCTGTTTGTAAGTGGAGCTAAAAATCTGACCTCTCCAGAAAAATCATTCTCCCAAAGATTGATAGAGATGTCAGGCAGCAAGACAATCCATGATTAGGAAGGAATGAGGATGGCGTGGTATATCTTGCATTACAAAGAACAATCCTGAGTCATGTCAGACAGACCATCACGACCAATTACTGTATAGAAGCAAGTTCAAGGATTCTGCAAAGTAATCTAATCATCGTTTAGATGAGCTCTATTAAATGCCCCCATGAACAAAATGTAGTGAACAATTAACAAAGAGTTCCTAAGGAGAATGTTGCTTTGGCATTAGCCTTTGTTTTCTTAGCTTTGCTTTGACTTTTTCATTCATTCTCTAGATAGCAAAAACTCAGCTAAATGTCTTAGATTGGCGAATTATTCATTCTAGATAGCTTCATTGTCCAGATAGATGTTTTAAGTATCCATACATTTTAAAACTAGCTATTCTAGATTGACAAAAATGCACCAGATGTCTCCCTAACCCTTAAGAGAAAATAGAAAGAACAAGAATTAACCATTTCTTAAGGAATCCAAGTCATTTTAAGAAATAGGGAAGAGAGTTCTAGGCTTCACTTCAGGAAGTCCAAAGTTCAAATCTAGTCTCAGATACCTACTAGGCTGTATAACCCTGAGCAGGTCACTTAAACCCTGTTTACCTATTTCCTCATTTATATAATTGGAATCATAAAGTACCTTCCTCTCAGAACTTTTGTGAAGATAAAGTAAGATAATAATGGCCAAGTTTGTATAGTACCTGACATATCGTTTTGTTATTAAGTTCTTTTAGTCATGTTGGATTCTCTGTGACCTTCTCTGTTTTTTCTTGTCAAGGATACTGAAATCATCTTGCTATTTCCTTCTCCAGTTCATTTTAGAGGCAAAGAAACTAAGGCAAACAAAGTTAAATGACTGGCCAGGATTATGTAGGAGGCCAGATTTGAACTCAGAAAGAGGAGTCCAAAGCTCTTTCCACTGTTCCACCTCATTTCCACCTGGTACATGGTAAGCCCTACATAAAAGCTGTTATCCTTATTATTTTAATTGTCTTAATGAACATCAGTTATTGTACTATATAGAATGAATTCCTCAGAGATTACGGGAACATTTTATTCCTATATTCAATGTCCTTGGGCTATTATGCTTGAGTTCTTCTGTCTACTTTTCATAGTTTTTATGCCTCCTCTTATTTTAACCTATCATGTTGGCTCATCAGCATCGTTATCTGAATAATGGATTGTTTTTAATCCATTCAGAGTTTAGAAATGAATAATTTTGTAAGAATCATAGAGGAAGTAGGTGTAAAGTTCAGAATGAAGACCCAAAGAGACCTCTTAGAATCCTTCTTTTGTCTTCCTTCTTGATTCTGAGTTATGTTCCACATTTAATAGTCATTGTTCATCTCTTTTGGCATGTGGTAGAGTAACAGCATGGTACAGAGAATGACTAGTAGACTACTGGAATATTCTGCCACTACCTTTGCTGGAGACAATTCTTTTAGCCTCATTAGATATCATTTTCCTTGTCTTTCAAGTTTGGTCTAGAACAGAACTGTCAAAAGACATAGAGCCTACATTCCCAAGTGCAGCTGAACCAGATTAAAATACAATTGGGAAATATTTAACAAAATAAATATAAATGCTATAGAACATAGATAATGTTAATATGTGGCTCTCTAAACCAATATGAAGCTGGCAGGGATTCTTAAGTACAGTTTATTGGTTCCTATTTCTATCTATATTTGAGACTATTGGACATGAACTTAAAATCCTTTCAAAGCTCCATGGTATATGAAATCTATGAATCCTTATTTTGGTACCCTTCTTGGTTCTTAGCTATGTTCTGTATCGTTAAGGTTGTTAAGTGGATGAGCAATAGTACTTTTTCTTTTCCTATATTCTTCTTCATCAATATTTTGTTATTTTCAAATATTTAGAAAAATAGACCAAATTTAGGGAAAATATCGTTAGCTGCTATTATTGACACATCTGAAATTTTGTTAATTTTAGAAATAGAAAATTTTACAAAAGTCAAGATTATCAGGTAAAATTTGGAACATCAACTGATGTGACAATGACCTTAAGGTTCAAGTGGTCCACCCTCCCACCTAGGGTAGGACTAAGCCCATTCATTGTCTTAAATAACATGTGCCATATGATTATATTCCATTTGATCATATTGATTCTACAAACAGTATCACTTAGATGATAATAAATTGAGAGAAGGAAGCCTATGTCATTCATCTGTTTTCCAGGTACCTTATAGTTACCATGTTCAACAACAACCAAAGTTCATTGAATAAATAAACAAAGAACAATGAAGGTAAGAGCAACCCTATCTCCCAAATTACAGTAGTTTCAGAGTTCTGAAACATTACTCACGATGCTCTGAGTCTTGGCAATTTGGGTTATAGATTCATCAAAGGCTACTACAAACACTAGGACTTTTTATTGCTCTGTGGGAATTAGGATGAATATAAGACCTACATATTTGACCCTGTGTACTGCCTATGAAAATAGTTGTTCTGAATTCTGGCAGGAAAATTCAGATGGCAAAGTACAGGGCGGGAGGTAAGGGAAAAGTACAGGAAAGGAAGACATTGGATGAGGGTTCAGTTTCTTCATATATAAAGGGATTGAAATATACTCTCTCCCTGTCCCAACTGCATTTTCACTGACTGTTTTAGTACCTGGAATGTTCTCCTTCCACACTGGCTCTTCTCTACTTACTTCCTTTCCCATCCTCCCTTTTCTAATGGTAGTACCTTCCTTTGGGATTACTTTCCATTTACCCTGAATTTATTGGGTATGCACCTATTTGTTTACTGATCTTTCCTATTTTAGAGTAAGAGTACTGGTTCTTGTTTGTTTGTTTTGCATTTCTTTGAGCTTCTAGGGCTTAGCATAGTACATAGAAGACACTTCATGGAATGCCTGTTGACTCACTTAATGACTGGCAGGTCCCTTCTGGACCTAAAAAAAAAATCCAAATTCCAGGATTCTGAAACTCCTTTCTACCTTCCTCCCTGCCCCCAATAGAGACAAAGCTTGCGCATGAGGCATCTCTTGGACATCAGAGCACATTTTGCAGATGGCCATCTGGTCCTCCTGAGAAATCCATGCCCAAGGTGAAACATGCAGCTTCTATCTCTGGTGACTCATTCTAGGCTGGGTGCCAAAGAAAACCACTCCTGAACTTTAAATTATTCTTTCTCATCTCTGTAATGGGATCATATTGGAATTCTTCTTTTCCAGTCTTTGATAGTGCTGTTTATGAAGGAGGTTGCTGATCACAAAGGTGAGTCGTGTTTATACTTGCCCCTTCTCAATACTCTGACTCAGTTCATCTCTGTAGTTTCTTAAAGATCAGCAGAAGGGAAAAGCCCTCAGACTCTTCAAATCACATGCATTGATTGATGAATAGTTTTGCTGCATTACTTGAAATCTATTTTTCTCTTCAGACTTGTGAATTTTCTTTTCAGACTTGTGAATGTCTCACCTTTAACTTACTATTCAAATGCTCGTTTTAGCCTGAAAACTTTTTTTAATGACCGATAAAATGCTGTTGAAATGTAGCAAAAATGGGACGTGAAATGATAAATGACTTCAGTATGCTTTCAAAGCTTCATGGACGTATCCCATACCAACTTCAGGAATCTCCAACAGCACTGTGAAACAGGTGCAGCCTGTTTTCTTGTGATTGCTTTTTGGCATGACCTGAATACCCCTTGAGTCCCATCCTCTCTGGTGCACCTTAAGCTTCCAGTAGCTACTTCCTCTCTCCTCTTAAATTTCCAGCTCCCAGCCTCCTTGATCTCCTCCATCTGGCAACCAGACCATCGATGCTAATATGCTCAAAGCCCCCCTCTTGTTAATAATATGCCCTTTCCTTCAACCTCAAATGTTCTCTATAACATTCATCAACCTCATCAGCACCTTCTATTCGGGGCAAGAGATGAGGGCAGAGAAAATCTCCTCTGATGATAGATGACAAAGCAATGACTAGCTAATAATGCTGCCTAATAAGAGATAGGATAGCTGGGTGGCAGCTACCTTTTACAAATAGTTTTCATTTGTATTCTGATTCTAGTCACCAAATAAAATGAGCAATCTTTTTCTATTGTATAATGGAAAGTAGAAGGATTATGCATCCAATTATGACTCTATTATATACAGCTTACTTTTAAAAACATTCCAACTGTATCCTCAAGAACTATCCTGCTTGTTTGTGATTCTGTCCTTTCTTTTGGGGGATTTAAAATTGTGTCAACAATCCCATTTCCATTATTTTCTCTTTCTTTCTTTTCTTGGCAACCCCATCCCTAATTAGCCCTCTCTGACCGACCCTCAAACAGAAAGAGAAGAAAACAGATCATTTGTAGGAAATATTCATAGTCAGAAACATGTCTCATATTGGCCTTGCCCCGAAATGCTCTTACTCTGCATTTTGGGTCCACGCCTGCCTCTCCAGTCAGCTACCTTTTTTAGACTCATTGGAGTCCTGGTTAAAGATGGTGCCTTGCTATGCTGACTATCTAAGCCATACTCATTTATTCCGTGAAAGCCAATGGATTCTTTCGATGAAATCTTTCATCTCTCATTTTCTGCTACTCCTCTCATCCAGACCGTTATCTGAATCGGAATTATTGTAGCCGCTTCCCTACTGCGATCCTCCTGCCTACAATCCCTTCTCTGTCTAATGTATCTTTTACCCAGCTGCTCAAAAAATAAAATAAACTAATATTTCAAACCTTCCTGATGCCCCAGGCTGACTATGTCACTGGTCCTTGCCAAAGGAACTAAACAAAACACCACCCTTTAGTGACTCTTTATTTCCTTTAGAGTCTCAGGAAACTGTTCAGCCTATAAGAGTCTTTCTTTCTAGCCCTAATTTCTACTAGGCATAATACTGTCTAAATTCCATTCACAGCAGGACTATTCCCTGCTCCCAGATCTTATCCTAAATAATCAGGCCTCTGGGCAAAACCACAGCTCTTCCTCCTCATCTCCTCCAGCAGAAATTCCTTCCTTCCTTCCCAGCCCAACTGGTACCACTTTCTCAAAAACAAACAAACAAAAAACAACCCAGACCTCTACTTTGAGCCCTCTCCTACCCTGCAACAGATGACCCAGAGGTCTCATTCTCATTTTTTTACCTGTAGCTTCCCCATTAGTCTGATTTGATTCCCTTTTATTTATGAGCATCTTGTATCCCTTCTGTTACTCGACTCAAAGCTCCTTAAAGACCAGGAGGGAGTTTCAGAACTTGATCCTCCCCTGGACAAATGATTTAACCTTTCAGCCTCACTTTTCTTATCTATTAAATGGGACTAATAACTCCTACTTCAAATAATTGTAGTAAGAATTGAATGAGATGACTATGTAAAGTGCTTTGCAAATTCTAAAGACTTACACAAACGCCATCATCATTGTTTGTTATTATAAATAAATGTGTCCAATAAAAACAGGAGCCATTAAGAAAAAAAGTGATGCCTAAATTGTACCCCAATGTAATAAGGGATATTTTCAGTCTTCTTAACCATTAAAAAGAAAAAAAAAAGACTTGAGTTCCTGTCCCTGGATCCTACCTACCTCACTATTCCAAGGTCAAAGAGGCCAAATAAATTACGTAGATGAAAGCAATTACAGCAATGCTTGACAGAGTGCAGGACTTGCTACCGTTCTACTCTTTTTCAGCCATTTGACCTCACAGAAGCTATGCAGCCCTCCCTCATTCACTGCCCTTTCTTCCCTCAATGGACTTAAGTTTCTGCTGCCAGTAAATTGGCCCAAACGATGACAGCGACCCAGTGGAAAATCTCCAAAAAAAGACACAGAGCATCAGGTAAGAAGTACTTTTGCCATCCATTCCACAATTCATCGCTGCTGTGTTTGAAGAAAACAAGGTGGCCTAAAAGAGCGCTTGCACCTGGATGGAATGACAGCAGCTGTGAGCACCCCATCATGGCTGCAAGAGACATTCCTCAGGTTGACTTACTGCACAGACCCAGACGCACTTCTGAGATGATTTGCAAAGCCAAGCGGCTAGATGGAGTTTCCCCTTCGTTTCATGGTTCCCTTTTTTAACTGAAATAATGCAGAGGTTAGTGGGGGCACCAAAGATGTTATCGAAACTTGGGCATCTGTTCAGAATGGAGAAGAGAAAGGGCAGAACTTACTCATCAACACCTACTGCAGTAAATTCTGAGATAAATTATAGTAGAAAGGCGAGCATCTGCCCACAGGAAGTTTGCAGTCTGCAAAAGGTGGCATTCACTCTAAAAGTTAATAATGATGATGGTCCCCCCAACCCCCACTGCTTTCCTATTTGCTCATAAAACCCAAATCTAATGATGTGTGTCAACTTGAAAAGGCCCACGGGTCCACACTGTAAACATTCATTTACACAAGAATATGGGATTATAAAATAATTAGGCTTTTTTCCTTGTATAAGCCTCACTAGAAAAGCAATTTCATTACTCGGTAGCCAAAGCTCTTCAGTTGCATCAGCACCGCATGCCAAGCAAGTTCCTATGGGATGCCAAGGCATCTAAAAGCCAACCAGCCCTTGCTGGGCAAGCCTCTTGCATTAAGTATGTGGAAAACCTTCCAAGCAATGTACAGACAACTTTCTCTGACCTGCTTCTTTTCTAAAGCTAAGAGGGCAGACTTGTCTCATAGCTGGAATGAATAATCGTTTATATTTCTTTAAGGAAGCTGAAGGAGCTCTTAAAAGGGCCATCTGCTTGCTTGTTCTCTCTCAAAGTAAAAAAAAAGTTCCTCTGAATTACTGCTAAGAGGTGCTCTGAGCCCTAAACAAAGATGAAATCTTTTACTTTCCATCTTCCTTTCCTAATAACGGAGCTTAACAAACAGAGCCTCTAGGCTAATAGCAATACAGTGTTGAATGATTTTTAAAATTAAAACATAAATCAAGTCAATTCCTCCAGCATAACAGTTCCATGCAGTAGAAGTCTCGAACACGTAACCTTTAAGGTGGTGGATCGTCTACACTAACTCTTTAAAGAGTTCCACCATTAATCACAAATCCTTTCCAATATGTCAGTAGTCTGCTGGCTCCCCTTTGTCTTTTCTCTACCAAACTTCTGGAAATTCCATCCTAAAGTGCTTGATCGGTTGAAGGCTCCTTTCAATCTCCTTTGAGTTCACTAAACATAGTGCATATATTTTTGCTCTGAGAAAAATCCACCAAGCTAAGTCAATGAGCAGTCAGCATCCAATGATGCCGCGTTTGAGCCTTTATTCTGTTCTTTGCCTTTCAGAGGCATTAAAAGAAAAAAGATTCCAAGTGTCAGTTAATGGCACTTTTGAACACTTTACACAGATCGCCCAGGAAGGGGCTGGATCAGTCATCTCTAAAGTCACTTCCTGCTATTTTTTTTTTCATTTTGGAGGTCTTTCAAACTAAGAACGAACCATATTGTGAAGCCATACACAGTGGCAAGCAGCTAGCGTGTTGCTGAGACTTACTCCCCGCTCACCATCATCTCCTATCAATCATTTGCTTGCTACCAGCAGGAATAGTGGAAGGAGATGCAAAGAGAGATGAGTTGAGGCACGACTTTGTTCTATATGCCAGGAAAGGGAGACGGATAGGCCATATTAAGGTGATTTGGCTTCAAGTATTTTGCCTAACCATAGAGAGAAAAATAAAAATGAATTTTCTTTGTGAGTTAGTGCCTGCTCCTACTGCAGACACTTCAAGTGTAGCATTGCCATCCTTCTCATTAATATGGATCATCAAAGTCTTCTACAATTCCTTTGACAGACAGAACATCCAGATCATCTTCATCGTTATTAATCCTGAAAATGTCTCTAAATAAACACACAGACTCTGCAAAGTTCTAGAAGGCAGAGAGAGGACTGAAAAGGCTCAGCTGATTGTTAGGCTATTTTCCCTCCCCCAACTCCCACTCAAAGGAGGGGATTCTGAGCACAGAGGATGGGAGCTGCCTGGAAAAACACAAAGACTTTTCTTGTTAATACAACGACTCCTACCTGTCATCTTCCTATTAGTGTGAGATTACAGAAGAAAGGAGTCTAATGTGGAATCAGATTTCATGTCAACACATCAGAGTGTTCAAGATATTTCCTAGCAGAAAATGGCAGTAGGCAGCATCTGGGTAAAACTTCATTCTCCTTGTATAATTCAATAAAATTCAATACACATTTATTAATGTCTAGTATACTCCCAGCACATAGAACCTATTTCTTATACAAATACTTCCTTGTCTGTTTTGCTTTACCTTGCTACTCACTCCCCGCAAAAAAAGCTATATTCCCACTACTGGAACACTGTTACGAAGGCAGTATTTTATAAAAGAAAGAGAACAGGTTAAAAATAATTGAATCTAAGTCTCACTACTGATATTTCGTCAACTGACATTTATGAGCCTCAGTTTCCTCTTCGATAAAATGAGAATGACATGCAAAAATGATCTAACACCCTGAATTTTGGAAAAGAAACTCCTGGACACTTTTGAAGTTCTATATAGTGAAGGGTCACTATTATTTCCAAGCACTCCCATTTGAATATCTATATGGCTAAGGAGTTTTTGCTAAGTACTATATAATGATAATAATATAACTACAGACTGTGGGAGTTGAATGGAAAGAAGCAGATAGGGAATTGGAAATCTAGTCTTAATTCTTCATGTTATTCCATATTTTCCCTGCAACCTTGGATGAGCCACTTCAGCATGTTGAGGCTCAGGTTTAGGGACTATTTTTCCAGATTTGTATAATTAGAAAATAATAGTCATATTACCTTCCTCCCAGGATTGTTATAAGTAGCAAATGAGGCACTGCATATAAAAGATTAAATGGCATTTTTTATCATTGCCTAATTATTATCCTTTGGTCTACACATCCCCTATTCTTTAAAATCATTTCTTCCTTTTTTCCTACACAGGAGATGTCACATGTCTGAAACAATGAAGGAAAATTCACTCATTTGTTCTGTAACTCAAGGAGAATCGTGGTTCGTCGCTAGTCAACATGCAAATAGATGATGTCAAATCTCAAAAGTATTATAGAGGTTTGAACTGAAAGAAACATTAAAAAACATTTAATTGAGAATAAAACCTTTTAGGGCAACTATGTGGCTCAGTGGATAGAGAGCCAGGCTTATAGATGGGAGGTCCTGAATTCAAATTTGACCTCAGACACTTCCTAGTCCTAGACCAGTCACTTGAGCCCAACTGTCTAGCTCTTAAAGCTCTTCTGCTTTGGAATCAGTACTTAGCCTCAATTCTAGAATAGAAGGTAAGGTTATTTTTTAAAAAAGAGAATAGAAATTTCCCTATGAAATTGGCAAACAACACAAGCTAAAATGTTGTTAAGGATTTTTTCTTTGTATAAAATGAAGCAATGGTAACGAATTCTATTATAGCACATTAATAATAGTTAGTATTTACATAGTGTTTTAAGATTTACAAAGCTTTTTACAAATATTATTCTAAAAACACCCTTAGGAAGTAGTTGGCATCATTATTTCCTCTTAGCATATGAGGAAACAAACAGGCAGGGATCACACACTGAATGTGCATACTCTGGAGGAGAGAAACTTCGTAAAGTTTTACCTTGAGTCTGGTTTTAATAGTAGGTGGGGGTGTGATTTTGATCAGAGTTTTGTAAGTAAGGACAATAGTCTATGTACATACACATACATACATGCATGTGTGGTTTAGAGATCATCTTGAATTTTGTAGGAATAGAATAGAGAATTTGCAAAATGGTTGAATTTGAACTCAGTTTTCCTGAATCCACTTCCAATATTCCAAACACAGCTACCATCATCAAATTCTAATAGTTGTTCCTCTGAGATATGGTCCTTGTCCATTCACATCCATGGCTGTAATCACTGAATACCTGGCAAAACATTACTAGAACATCCTGTTTCTAATCCTTTCTACATATAGATTTTTCTTTCCAAATAAACACTAATAACAATTTCAATAATAATTTCCTTCTTAAAAAACTTATTGGAGTTTTCCCTTGCATCTCCAGACAAAATTTTAAATGCTAATCATGGGCTCTAATTTTCTTCACCAGTTGCCTGTCTTTTTATGTCTTATTTCAAATTCAAATCCCTTTTCAAAATTTCTATTTTAGTCCTACAAAATTCTAGACCATCCCTAAATCATGCATGCATGTGTGTTTGTGTATGAACATAAGCTATTATTGTCCTTACATTAAAAACTCTCCAATCAAAATCACACCCCTGACCTACTATTAAAACTAGGCTTATGGTAAAACTTTGCAGCCAAGTTTCTCTCCTCCAGAATGAACACATTCAGTTCCTTGAACCCTTCATCATTACTAACTTGCAAACCTGTAAATGAATTTAAAGGTGATGAATCACTTCCTTAAGCCCAAAGGATCTCTCTCAAAAATATTGTGTTCTTGCCATCTTCCAATGCTTAACCTGCCTGGATCATGATGTTCCATTCCAAGGTTACTCCATTCCAAGTTTACTCCATTGTAGGGTCTTCATCTCTTAGATAATAATAGCTAACATTATTTGCCACACCTGGCACATAGTAAGTATTTAATAAAAGCTGGTGGTTGAATGATTTTAAGGTATATATACATACATATTTCATTGGACACAGATTCTATGATATATGATCTCTACAACAACATTCTGTGGCAGATACTAACATTATCCCCAGAGACTAAAAAGCTCACTCTGAGTGATCAGGTATGAGGTAGATTTGGAACAAATATCTCTGAAACTCCATACATACACTGCAATCTTAGCATCATGCATTTATTCCATATAGCTGTACAGACTCCATCACTTTTGTCTCTCTTTTCTTTGTAAATGATCATGTCTTTTTTTGTGATTAATCCTAAAGCAGTCACTACCAGCTTGGAATAGAAATTGTTTTTTTCCCTACCCTTCCAATATAAATGTATCACTTACTCATACTCCCCACTCAGTAGGTGCTCAGTAAGTATTGGCCATTTGCTCTAAAATAATTTCATCTTGAATAGGGATTTTTAATTTTGTTTTGTAAAATGCAAAGCAGAGGAAGCAGAATACTAGATACAGCAAATGGGTAAAGCAGTCAAAAACAAAGATTGACAGTTCTAATAACAGCCAGCAGGCAATAGTGCCCTATCTCAGCCATATTGGTACACAGGATTGTTTCGGTATCTTACAAAAATGCACATATTGCATGAGCACTTATTCCTAACTGGCATCTCGTCAACCCTTACCATATGTTTTCTCTTTCCTTGCTGAAAGTGAATCTTCAAGTCAAAGAGCAACAGCTGCTCTTCATTATGACATCCACTTTTAACCTTATGGTGCACAGTCGTTGACCACCACAATTCAAATTGCAGGCACACATTACAGTCAAAGCCTTTTCAGTATTCTAGGTCACTCTTACTTAAGGCTTCCTTTCTTTCTTTAAACTACCACGAGAAAGACTGGATGGAGCCCTTGCCTCAAAAACAGGAAGAACCCAAATTTCAAGTCCTACCTCTGACAAGTACTCAATCTCCCAATGCTCCAAGAATCTCTAAAAACTCTATATTGTAAAGAAGGTGCCAAGCTGCATTGGAACCGTTTCCTCAATGAGAGTTTCCCAGACCCAGGAAGTCAACAGTCCATTCCTTCTGCCCTAAACTGCATTCACTCAATAGCTGATGATGCAAAGGTGAATTTTATAATTTCTATGTTGCTTCTCACACAACTCTAAAACAATTAGAAGTAATCATGTATCTAGAGTTTGTTTCTATAGTAGTCACGTGTAGCAAGATCATTGGACAGATGAAGAAGGAAAGGATTACAGTTTTAGTACATTCCTTTAATGTCACACAATTTAGTCCCCGAAACCAGTTTTCAATTGAAGGCAATAAAGATGTCTGCCAAAATTATGTTATATTAACATATTTCAAGATGAGAAGCTGCAACAGTAGCTATATATATGACTCCTGACAACTCAAACTCTTCTTTCAAGATGGGTCTTACTTTAAGAGCATTTTCATCAAACGTTATCAAAACTTATGCTTTCCATTACAATTGTTCTCTATTAAAGTCTAGTTCCAGCTGTCAGGACTGTAATATAAAACCTTATTAGCTTCTATAAATTCTACTCTGGAACTAATAAGGGATTGTCAAAACCCTAAACTCAAAACACAAATGGCAGGGAAATCACTGAGGATTTAGTGGGTGAGGAGGAGGAAATTACAGAATGTTCATTGAATCTATATCAACAACATGATTTTTATGTTGACACAGATTGTATTTAAGAGAATCAAAAACACTAAAAGATGATCTCCTTCCCCTGAACAGATCTGATCTTGTTTATTTGGTTTGGCAATTGCTTTGACCTAAAAGATGACAATAAATTCTAGCTATTAATTTTTTTAAGGTTTTTTTAAGGTTAAGGAACTGTCAGTGGACAAATGAAGAGTTTTCAGTATATCTGAGATGTTCTTTCAAAAATTATGGCTTAAATATATATATGTATATATATGATGGCATAAGTAAGAAAATAATAAAATTTTATTAATTTATTATTAATAGGTTAACAATAAAAACTAGCTTTCATGAAATTCTTTTTTAAGTTTTCAAAGTGCTATATTCATATGAACTTATCAAAGCTTTACAGCAACCTTGAAGAAGGAAATGTGTTTATTGTCCTTCCTAAGCCTCAGTTTCCTTATCAGTAAAATAAGGACAATAAACACATTTCCTTCTTCAAGGAGGATCTTGTTTTTCAGTCATTCAGTTATATCCAGTTTTTGTGTCTTTGTATGGGATTTTCTTGTCAAAAATACTGGTTGGCATGCCATTTCTTTCTCTACTGGATTAGGATCACATAGCTAGTGAGAGTCTGAACTCTGGTCTTCTTGACTCCAATTTAGTGCTCTAACCCCATGAGCAACATAACTTCCTTATGGAAGTGGCTTATCCACATTTAAAAAACCATCAAGTATCATAAGTAGGATTTAAATCCAAGTACCCTAGACTCCCAAGACAAGAACTATGTCTACTATAGCACACTGCATCTTATACAAACCTTTCCAATTGACTTGTTTCTAACTGTATCCCTATGAATTAATGTTTCTATTATTTATAGAATTGCTCTTGAATCATGCTTTTAAATTATGGTTCATTGCTGATAAAATTTTACTTGTTCTTATTTGTTTTGAGGTATTTTGTCATGGTAAGTTATGAGTTCCCTTTATTCCCTAAATTTAACCACAATCATATCTCTTTTAAATACATTAGCAATTAAATTGTCTCTGTCTGCTCTAAATAATCTGATTTCTAGGACATATAGAACAAAGAACTCAAGTTGTTCTCTAATAATTTAAGAATGGAAATTCACAGCCTAAATATAGAAATACTATTCATTTTCTCATAAACTCCCAAATGAATGTCTAGATGTCTAAATCTGCTTTTTATTCCCTTACACGGGTTGAAAATATGCTTTTCATATTGGTTGATATTTATATAATTCGAAAAGATGCTTTAATTGATTTCTTACCTTGAACAAGACATTCATCTCCCAACTCTGGGAATCTTTACAGGATACTCACAATAATTAGAATTGTGTCCTTCCTAGTTCCACCTCTTGGCTTCCCTCCTTCCTTTCTCTTAAGGCACAGGTAAAATGCTACTTACTACCTTTGAAAGAAAGGCTTTCCCTGTTCCCCTTAATGTTAGTGCCTTTCTGCTGGTGATTACTTCGAAATTGTCCATTATGGAGCTTTTTTAGCCCATTGCTGTTTCCAGGTTGTCTCTTTAATTAGAATGTTAGCTCCTTTACAGCAAATATCGTTTTTTGCCTTCACATTTCCCTAGCTTGTAGTACAGTGCCTGGCAAATTGTCAATTTTTAATGATTGTTTATTGACTTGTTAACTGACAATTAGATGTGATGTAGATCTGATTCAGAAAGTTCATGCTTCAGATAGACTTTGGTCTAAAATTCCACTGTCTTAAGATAATACTCTTTGTCTGAATTTTTCATTTTTTCTCCCCCCACTTCGCAACATAAATAAGTGGAGCTTGATGGACCATTTTCCAGGACTTCTGCATGGACACAAGAGGTAGGAAGAGAATGAATATTAAAACTGGAATTGAATGGTCCTTAGGAATGATACATTTCTATTTTTAAAAAGTATCCGCTACCAGCCATTACTAAATCAGAATATCACAGAAGTTCAGAGATCAATGAAGCTAGTAAGAACCTTAGTGACCATCTGTCTAATGTCTCCATTTTACAGTTGGGATATTTGTGGCCCAGAAATCTGCAAAGTGATTTACCCAAGGTCACTTGACACCCAGGGTTTATACAACTTAACAAGTACTGGGTAAATTTTTAGAAATTCATAATGTGTACCCAGTCTTCTGTAGATGATAAGTTCATGGTTGTACAACTGTCTTTTTTTATTACATAGATTGCAGCCAACTTAAATCACAAGTGTCATCTTTTAAGAATGTAATCAAATGCTTAAAATGCTAAGACTTCAGATTAAATTCATCAAGGTGACACTTCTGTGAACTTTAAAAATATCCAGGCTTCTATCTTCAGACATTTCAATCTAATTATATAATTTGTCCTGATGCAAAACATAATGGCATTTAAAAATCATCTGATTTTATATCTTAGTACCTAATTCAATATCTAATTTACAAGCCAGTTATCTATTTAGTTCCGATAAATCAATTCACAACTCATTTGAATAATATGGCATATATTGATCAACTACATTTGAACAATTCATGTCTGACTACAGAAATGTCTCCCTCTGAACTTATTTCAAAGCATTAATAGCTTCCCCAAATGTCCAATTAATCAATATAAAATTCCCCCTAATTGCTGAAAAGTTCAATTCCTAGGGTTTTTTTTTGCTTTTGTCTGAGACAAGTAGGTCCACAGACAATTCTAAGTCTGAAAACTAGCCAGGCTATTCCAGTGATGATTTTGAACTGGCATAGCAATAGTAGAAATGGAAAAGGAAAAACACATAATAAAGACAATTGATGATGATGATGATGATGATGATGATGATACAGACACTTTATTAAGGACTTATTGTGTTCCAAGCACTGGAATAATCGCTATCACAAATACTGTACAGGGAAGACAGTCTTTGCTTCTAAGGAACTTAAGTTCTAAAGGCAAAAATAATATATAAAGAGTAACTAGAGAGGGGTAGGGATGAAAGAAAAGGTATGCATAGTGTAGAATTGGCCAGGAAGAAATTGGGTTTCTGTCTTGACACTGTAAGATTCACCTATAAGAGCTTGGTATACTAGGAGCTGAAATCAAGATTCTTGTGGGATAAAAATGAGGAAGATGCCTAGAGCATAGGCAATATGATATAGAGATGGTCAAAAGTTGTTTATGATGATGAAAAACTTTAGAAGACCTCTGTCCAAAAGATTAAAATGATTAAAAGTATCACCAAACATCTTTATTCTGAAAAGTTCATAATCTAAAAGGAAAGATGAAGGGCAAAAACATTTATTTACTGCCTACTGTGTAGGGTCTTGTACTAAGATTTTCTTTCATTTGACCATTCTGACAGTTCTAGAAAACAGGTGTTGTTATTATTCTCATTTTACAGTTAAGGAAACTGAAGCAAATGGAGGTTAAGTGACTTGCCCAGGGTCACACTAATAGTAAGTATCTGAAGCTGGATATGAACTAAGGTATTCCTAACTCCAGGAAATGTGTTCTGGCCACTGTACAACTACATCCACACCATCATGTACACTAGGCAATTATAGACTTCAACTAAGGGTATAATTCTTTCACTGCCAACAAGATAAGTTGCAATGAAGATATAAAGAAAAAAAGACTAAAAGCTAGAAAAGTATTGAAACCTTATGGTACATATTTTCAAATGTTAATCTCTAGATAAATATTTTTGGTTCCCATAATCCTAGTGTCATCTTTCCAAACACCAAACAGACCAAAGCAGATACTATATAAATATAAAATTGAAATAATAGTTTTTTTAATTACTCCAAAATTAAAATATTCCACTGTAAGTGTCAAAATAGGGGTTTTGACAAAATAAGAGAGCAGCTTTTAATAATTTAAGTTTTAATGAGGCTATAGTAGAGTTGTAAATTAATATTATCCTTTAAGCCAGAGAAAAGAAAACTTCTAGCAGCTTTTAACAATTAACAATTTATTTTAATTAAAATAGAGATAGTAAAAGTATATAGTAAAATGAATATAGTAATAGAGGGAAATATCGGAGAGAGGTAGAAAAATAAATTTCCTAATGCCTAACTAGCTATCCTATAACTCATCCACAACTGCCTATAATTACTATCTAAAATTGTATATATTTACCTATAACTGCCTATAACTACCCCCAATAACAACTACCCCACAAAGTCCCAATCCACCAGCAATCAAAACCAATCTAATCAGTGTTTAATCCAACGCCAATTAGGTCTGTCAACGAAGACCAGCCGCATTCCAAAAAGTTCAAGGAAGGGAAAAAAAAAACCCTAACAACCCCAACCAAAAGCCCCAAAACCCAAAGGCCATAAAGCCCTATAGGCTAAAGATAAAAGCCCTCTCAGTAAGCTTAGGCCCGCCTTTATATTCCAGCAACTAAATGCCAACCACCAACTAATCACCAACCCACACCACCAGCAACCAACCCCCACAACCAACTCACAACCAGCAGCCAACTTCCCTGCAACTCCCAGTCCTAACTGTTAGCAACTGATTCCCCTTATCAGCAATCAACAACCCCCAACTGACAGGCTGACCAACTGACACTGGTACCTTTTTATACCTTCTCCCTACCTCCCTTCCTGTCTCTATGCTTCCTCCTTCCTGTCTCTATGGTTTCTACTTCCTGTCACTGTGGGCTGGTTAATCCCTACACATCCCTGTGGTAAAAGGACCTTCAGGTCCCCAGTTAAATTAGAGAAAGGGATTAAGAATTCCTTTTTACACCACCAATGCAAAAATACAGTAAAACAATTTTTTAGGATTTAACAAGCAGTATTCAGAATTTTCTGGTTGTATTTGTGTAAACTCATGGAAAAGACATAAATAAATTGATGGTCTTGATGGGAAATTAAATAAAGAATATCATATTTAATCTGAAATGCTTTCCCTCATTTTAATTTTATAGTTTTAACTTTTAAGGGAAAAATATCAGAAGCTTCAGTTTGGAGAGCCTACCACAATGTACCGTATTTAACTGAAAGGTCTTAACTCCAAAGGGAACATGGTAAAATATTTTCCTTCTCTCAAAGGAAAGTGGATTCTAGGTGCATGAGGCAATCATTGTCAAAAATAGCTAACCTGGTCACTTAATTTATTTAAGGATCCTTCTTTGTTACAAGGGAAGGACCTTTACAGTAGGGAGGGGACATTGTTGAGTTGAGTTGAGAAGTGACAACTATGTGAATATATATACCATTTGTTTAAAATCAAATCCACAACTAAAGTAAGCAAAGAAATATATACAAAATCAATAAAGCTCTCATTTTCTGCTCCTTGCTCTTTTAACCTTTCTCCAGGTTAAAGAAAAGAAAGAAACTATTAGAGAAATAGTACTATTTAGAATGTTATTACCAAAAGCATACAGCTGACAGAGTTTTCATTTCCCCCAATCAATAGGTAATTTTCTATTTTCTTCTTTTTAAAGAATTCTTTCATAACAGTCTTCCTCTGTTTATTATTTCCAAATATCTTGTATTCTTTTTATTTACAGTTGTTTGCATGTTGTTTCTACCATTTAATCATGAGCTCTCTCAGAGCAGGGATACTTTGGGGAGATTTATCTTACTTTTGCTTTCTTTTTATCCTTAGTGCTTAGCACAGTGCCTGGTACATTACAGTATACTCATACTTGCAGACTAATTGACTATTAGTTAATAATGAAGCTAGTTATGCTTTAATTTGTGCATATGAAATATTGCTCTAAAAACCTGTTGCGTCTAGCAACAGCTTTCAGTGCAAACTGCTCCTTCATTAATGTTTAGAAATAGACATTTTGTAAACAAGTTTATATAGAAGCATCTCAAATATTTTTTCATTATAAAATGAACCATTGTTTTTAATTTACTGTAAATATTTAATACTTATTTTACATTTAAATATATTTATTATAAGTACTGTGATGTTTAAAATTTTTATACTCTAAGCAGGTAAGCTCTAGAAAGAATGGATGGATAAATGAGAGGAAAGAGGGAAGGAAATTATACAATAGTATAAATCCCCAAATCATCAATTGGTGAGTCTGGACAGTGTTCAGTTACCTTCTCCCTACATCCTTTACAGGAATTCACATTCTCATCTATTACTGAAGCAGTAAGAAAGAAATATCGTGAGGAGCCACAGAAAGCTAACGTATAGATTGGGGTAAGTTAAAAATAATAATAATAACAATCTGGGCCAGTCCCCAAGCCTCGATGAGCCACTCTTACTTATATAAGGAATGTGGAAATCCATGCATCATTGGTCTCTGGAGAGTCACCTGAAAACCATCCCTGGATGAAAAATTTTCAAAACAAGCCAGAATATGGTATTTTGTTTTCCAATTTCTCTAATCATCTGATTGAGTGTCTGATTTATGTTTGGCTCAAAAGCCAAAATCACAAGACGACATAACTCACTGCCCACCAAACTCTGACCCTGCTATCACGGTCGGCTTTTAAATTATACTTTTAGAAAAATACTTCCTCTCCCTCACCCCTGGGCTTCTGTTATGACTTTCTCTAACGGAATTTTTGTGGTTCTGTCCTTGGAATCACTCGCTATTCCTGCCCACATGTGTCTAATTCTAAACCCAGATCTTTCAGCTACTCAAGGGACAAAGGCTGTGATGTTATAACACCACCACAAGGCAACAGTGGTCCTGGTCTTTTCCCATTA
>NC_077234.1:248697157-248927157 GCF_027887165.1 Monodelphis domestica
GAAAGTACTTATAGAAACAGAAGATAGTCATGTGAAATGAGATGAGAAGAGGAAGCACTCAGAATGACATCTTTTTTTTTCATTGAAATATGAGAGAAGGGCTTATATCAAGGGGTGGCAGTGGTAGATACTGAGTAATTTGACCACAGTGACTGAGTTTGGGAATACTGGAGAGATTAGGCCAAGATGGTGAAGGAAGAAACACTTGAAGCCTGCCAACTACCCTCCAAATGACCACAGAACAAAAACACCTCAAAATGAATATCAGAGTGGCAGAACCAAAAGAATATAGGATGAATCAGTGCTACAGCCCATAATTGGAGAGAAGGCAAGTAAGATTTTTTCACTGGGAAAAGAGAAGAGAGGGCTGAACTAACCTCAACAGAACTCCAATTTACAATAGTACAGCACAACTGGAAGAGAAAGAGAACAGCCAGCTCAGTCCAGGCCTAGTAAGAAACCAATACA
This sequence comes from Monodelphis domestica, assembly GCF_027887165.1. Lineage (NCBI taxonomy): Eukaryota > Metazoa > Chordata > Mammalia > Didelphimorphia > Didelphidae > Monodelphis > Monodelphis domestica. The sequence goes on from NC_077234.1 coordinate 248,697,626, forward strand.
GTACAGAACAAGCAATAGTAGAAGGAAAGGAGCCCTATATAGTTCAGCCAGATGAAAGGTCGGGCATGACCCAACACAGACAGCAGTGGTAAGAACTCAGTCCAGCAAGGTCCTCCATCAGTGGGATTAGGCAGAAACCAACTGGAATCAGGTAAACTGGACAACTCCAAACCTCCATACTCTAGGGCAACCAGGCCACCTCTACAGAGTACTCAGTCTGAGATTAGGACATCTGAGCCAATCTCAGGCACAATACAAACAGGGCACAGTGCTCCTGTCACCCCAAGAACAGCATATATAAAAAAATCAAAGGAAAAATAACCCCCAAATAATCAAAATACGGAGAAAAATCCTGGTGGTAGAAAAATATTTCAACAAATGAAGAGATGAAAATACAAGCTCAGAAAAGGAAATCAATACAAAACTGAAAATGTGTGAAGCTGCAAAGGAAAATGTGTAAAGATGTCAAGCCCGAAATGCATCTCTAGAAGAACTCCAGAAAAGGACAAGAAAACAAATAATAAGAAATGTAAAAGAAATTTTTAGAAAAGAAAATAAGAGAAAAAATCAATAGCTTAGAACAAAAACTTAAAAGAACATTTCATATACACATAAAAAAATCTCAAATAGGAAAATAACTGCCTCATAAAGGACATACAAAGCCTCAAAGGAGAAAATGGCTGTCTAAAAATTAGAACTGGACAAATGGAAGCTAATGACTTCATAAGATAGCAGGAAGCAATAAAACAAATTCAAAAGAATGAAAAAATCAGAATATTTGAAATCTCTCACTGGAAAAATAACTGACCAAGAAAAGGTATCCAGAAGAGATAATCTAAGAATCACTGGATTTCCTAAATGTCAATGTAAAAAAAGAACCCAGGTACTATTTTACAAGAAATTATCAGGGGAAACTTCCCTGAAATTATTTTTAAAAAGAGGGGAAAATAGAATTGAAAGAATTTGCTGATCACATCCTGTGAAGAAATTCCAAATTTTAAAAATATAAGGATGAGCTAAGGAGAAAATATTACAAACAGCCAGAAAAAAATTCAAATATTAGAGAACCACAATCAGGATTACACAGGATCTAGTAGTGTTTACATTAAAGGTTCTGAAAGCATGAAATGTAATATTCCTCAAAGCAAAAGACCTAAACCTAGAACCAAAAATCATTTATCCAGCAAAATGAAGCTTAATACTCCAGGGGGGAAATGGATATTTAATGAAATAGAGGAATTCCAGGAATTCCTGATAAAATTAAGAGAGCTTTTTAAAAACTGATCAAATTTAAAGAAGCATAAAAAGGTAAATAGAAAAAAAAAACTCAAAGGAGTCATTGAGGTTAAACTAATCACATCCCTGATAGGAAAGTGGTATCTAGGATACTTAAGATTTCTATAGTATAAGAGATATCTAAAGTACTTAATATACTTAAAGTAATCAAGGGAAACAATGGAGTTACACTGATTACATTCCTTTCATGGATAAGTAATAATTAGAATACTTGAATTACTCATGGTTCAAGAGATATTTAAAATACTTAAGATACTTTAAGGTAATCAAAGGAAACACTGGGTTTAAATTGATTACGTTACTAATAATTTGGTAATTAAAATACATAAGATATTTATGATACTTGAAATACATAAGAAATGTAAAGTACTTAGAAAACAAGATACTCAAGAACTTTATCATTATTAAAATGAATAGGAATATATGTAGACAGATATTAAGAAGTAAGTTGAATATGAAGAGATGATTTTAAAAAGTAAAGGATAAGAAAGAAGAATAGCCTGGGGGGGGAAAGAAAAAGAGAGACTTGAGGATAAATTATCTGACAAGAAGAAGCACATAGGAATCAATAAAGAGGAAAGGAATATGGGGAGGGGTGGCAGGCAATGCTTAAACCCTATTTTCATTGGAATTGGCACAAAATGGAAATAACATCTACACACCACTTGTTACAGAAATCTATCATAAAACAAACTAGGAAAAAATATAGCAAATGTCGCACACAAATGCTTCATTTCCCAAATGTTTAGAGAAATTAGTCAAATTTATAAGAATACAAAGCATTTTTCAATTGATAAATGGCCAAAGGATATCAACAAGCAGTTCTTATATGAAGAAATTAAAACTATTTTAGCCATATGAAAAATTGCTCCAAAATCACTATTGATTAGAGAAATACAAATTAAAACAACTCTAGGACACTACCTCACACCCATTAGACTGGCTAACCTGGAAAAAATGGAAAATGATAAATGTTGGAGGAGATAGTGTAGAAAAATTGGGACACTAATACACTGATGGTAAATCTGTGAACTGATATAATCATGCTGGAAAATAATATGAAACATACCCAATGGGTCTTAAAATTGTACATGCCCCATGACCCAGAAATATTGCTATTAGGTATGTATCCCAAAGAGATTAAAGATAAGAAAAAAGAATCTAAATGCACAAAAATATTTAGAGATTCTCTTTTAGTATTGGCAAAGAACTGGAAACTGAAAAGATGTTCATCAATTGAAAATAGCTGAAAAAATTGTGTTACACAATTGTATGTCATAAGAAATGATAAAAAAAAAAAGGTGGTCAAAAATGAAGTGAGCAGAACCAGGAGAATTTTGTACACAGTAAAATCAATAATATATGATGATCAACTGTGAATGACTTTATTATCAAGGCAAGAATCCAGGATAACTGCAAGAGACTCCTGGAAATTAAATGATATACACCACCACAGAAGGAACAAAAAAAATCAGAATGCAAGTTGAAACACAGCATTCTTTACTTAATTTCATCCATGGACTTTTTTCTGCCGTAAACAATGTGTGTCTTCTTTCACAACACAAGGAACACAGAAATGTGTATTGTACGATGATATATGCACAACTTGTACCACTTTGCCTGCCTTCTTGGGGAAGGAAGAAAGATGGGAGGAAGGGAGAGTACATGGATTACAAAATGCCAAAAAGCAAATATTAAAAACTGTGTTGACATGTGATCTAGAAAAAATAAAAATCTATTATTAAAAAATAGAAATATGAGGCAAGGTTATCAACAGAGAGAGTAGGGGAGGGGGAGCTAATGGGAAATTTGAGGAGCTATGGAAATATTTGGAAAAGTCATTGCGGTTAGTGGGATTGTGAGGTAATTGGGGAGTTATTGCCTTCCTGAAATGAGAGCCCATTGAGATTTTGTCATTATTCAATCATGTCTGAATCTTCATGATCCCATTTGCGATTTTTTTGACAAAGGTCCTGGAGTGTTTTGCCATTTCCTTTTCCAGTTTATTTACAGGAGAGCAAACTAAGGTAAACTGTTAGGTGACTTGCTCCATGTGGCTTAGCCAGTCTGAGGCCAGATTTGAACTCAGAAAGATAAGTTTTCCTGACTCCACACCCAGTGCTCCTCCCACTGGCCTCCTAGCATCCCTAGTTGAGGTTATAGCATAAATTTCTAATGAATCCAGGCAGTAGAATTTTGTGATTTTCTCCAGCTGCATTAAGCAGCACATAAGTAGGAGCAAAGGCTGTGGATGGTGTACAGTTGTTTGAAGCTGAAGATCAGGAGATTAGAAATTGCAATATAGGTTTTCTTTAATTGAGTAATGGGGTGTAGAGCCCAAGGGTGCAATTGCTGTGAACTAGTAGAGGGTTTAAATGTCATACCAATGACAACCACTGTGAACATTGTGATCTTGTCATATTTTTATCATGATACTGAAAAACTTTATCGTTTTACAAAAACAAACAACCAAACTTCCTTCACAAGAACTCTGAAGTAGGCAGCACGAGTATTTTTTTTAATGTATGCTACAAAGAAGCTTCACCACAAAAGGATGTCTTGAAACTCAAATGTTCATGTGCATGCACTGGCAAGATACTTAAAACATGAAACAATAACCACTGTATCTTGTATATTCTCCTAGGTGGTAAAGACTTTGAATAGACTTGTTGGACAGCTGAACGATCTACTTTGCTTTCTCCTCTGACCTTCACCATCTGCATAACTCTCCTTGAAACCTGGAATATAATTTAGATTGTCCTAGTCTTCTCATACTTTATGGTTGTCATCTCTACCACCACCCCCATACAATTTCCTGTAGATATCATTCCTGCTGGACAATTTGAATCCAGGACTCAGGAGTTCCTAAATTCTTAAATGTCGAATATAGCCTCTAAAGCTAGAAATATTTATCTCAGGATCACAGTTTTGTTATTGGTTTTCAGGGAAAGAAACTCAAAGCTGAAGATGAAGTTAGGGACTTGACATACAGCCTTAGGTTCAGCTAGGCAAGGACTTGGGATTGTTGCCCTATAGACACAACAGCCTTTGCTCAAGAAAAGACTTCCCTTCTCTCCTCTATGGATATTTGTTGTAGAGACTGCCCAAGTTCCAAACAACATGGCCCCAAAAGAAGAGAGAATTCAAAGGGTTTTGTCTTGTTTTGTTCTTAATTTCCATTTCATCAATGAAGAATTAGAGTTTACAACTAAGGATTTTGGATCAAAATTGGTAGTCAGTGGAGAACTACTTAATGTTTTTGAGCAGACGATAATGAAAGACACTGAGGTGCAGAGAAACAAGTTCCCAAATTTAAAAACCAAACCAAACAACAACAACAACAAATGAGTTCTTATGTAGCCCCTTAAAAACTCTGTTAGCTTGACCATATTATTTAGCTTTGACTCACTTTCCTTCTGGATAAAATAGGAACAGTAATGTTTGTACCTAGAGTTGTTGTTGTGAAGATCAAATAAGATAATGTTTTCAAAATGCTTTGTAAACATGAAGCAATATTTAAATGAATGCCATTACTATGATTAGAGTTGAGCCTTCTGAAGATTAATCTTGCAGTACTTTATAGGCTAGATTAGAGAAGGGAAAGAGTGCTGGCTGGGTGAATGAACCCTGAAGAAAGGAAACCTCCAGGGACTATAAAGAAAGGAGCCTCTGGGGAGCCCTATTGAATTCCTTTCACTTTAGTGCAAATTACTTTATCAGATCAATTATCTCCCTTAGTGAAAGGGTGGTTATACTTTAAGGTCTCTGAATACACTCAGTATATCTGTAGATGGGCTAGAAGAAGAAAAGGATTCATTGAATCAATGCCCTGGAACAAGAACCATTGCTTCATTCATAGTGTTGCCAAGCATAGACTATAAGTAAATAATTTTGCATATGTAATTGGAATTGGTTCATTTTTTCCTGGCAAATCAATTATACTGGCAGTTCCAATTCAAAGCCTTTCCAAAATCAATGTAGCTCTTAGAAGAACAGAGTGCACCAAACAGGGGAAATGTTATTAATTTCATTTAATAAATCATATTTACCAACAGAGAAATGAGAAGCATTCCAGACCAGTGGTGTCATGCTTATACAGAAACAGATCCCTGCTGGAAGCATATTGACTTAGAAAACCACAAATTAACATTATCTATATTGTATTATATTTCTATTTATTTTTGTTAAACCTTTTCCAATTATATTTTCATTTCATCCTGTACTAGAAAGACACATAGAAAGGATGAGTCTGGCTAGATCTAGTTATACTTCAGATAAGGCACAGGCAAACTATCCTCACACTACCAAAGTGAGATCTATGGGCAGTTTTCCCATAAGACCACTAAGAAGGAGAAAGGTACATTTCTGGTCCAGGGGCCATTTGGGGTTTTTCTGTTTGTTTGTTTGTTTTCCTGGCCTCCTGTTAGCTTATTCTTCCAATTCCAGGCATACTAAGCCTTTGACTACCTAAGAGAAAACAGCTGATACTCTCCAAATGCCTCATTTGTTGTATCATCCATAGCTGCCTCAACCCTACTATCCTTCTTCTAGCTCTACCCTCCTGTTCTAAAGTGCCTTTTGGAATTCCTGGTCTATAAGTTACAGATTTCTCTTCATGTGAAATTTCTTCTCCTTATACTCTTTCAATCTGATTTTCACAACAAATAATACTGTATCCATGAGTATCCTCTCCAATACTCAAATACAGACTCTCTTGTCCTTTACCAGTGGACCTAATGGCCATGTCTGAGCTCTCTCTTTGCTCAGCAACCTTTTCTCTTTTGTGGTTCAATCAAAATTCATCACCTAATTCAGATTTAGGTAACTGTTATCTTCTGACTTCCAGGCCATTCTCCCTCCTTCATCCATAAATTCAGTACTTAACTGATACTCTTCCTGTCAAACCCCAAAGCTGCCCATAATAGAAACATCTACTTCAGGTAGACTGGGTAACGTTTCCCCCAAAAGGCAATGAACCTCTCTGTGAGACCTCATTCATCTAGAAAAGGAAGGCTCAAACAAGTGATGCAATTTCTAGTTGGCTAAGTATAAAAGTCTAGAATATTATTTCTTAGCATTGGGACATTCTGCTCTCTAGACATGCCACTGTGGTAAATGTGAAGTTTTAGCAAACTGAATTAATTCAATGAACTTGCTAAATATTATTTTATGCTTTTTTAAGTAACTTTCCTATCATAAAATTTTAGAAGGTGCATATGGTGTACTAAACAATCCCTATCCTGAATGATATGACTGGCCTGGTTCAAAGCATCTTAATCTACCTGATTTTCCTACAAGCTTCCTTACCTCCCATTTCCTCAGTCTACTCAGCTCCCTTGATTTACTTCTTTCCAGCTTAGCTATAGCTAAGGACAATGACTATCTGTAGTCCCTCAGCAAGTGATTCATTCCAATGCAAGAACTCTGAAATATCTTGATTGGTTTATAATTTTCTAAATATCCATCTTTCTCTGTGCCTTGCTCCCACTAAACCTATTATTCATCCTTAATGTGACCTCAATCCTTAAATTCCTCAGTACTTTCCTAGGCCATCAATTTTGTTCTCTTTCTTCTCAGATTTCATCTTTCAGGTGGGCATGTCTATTCATGTCCACAGGTTCTCTTTTCTTATTCTCTTTTACATTTTTCCAACTCCCAAACCCAGATTACTTGCCACCATTTAAATTTGCTATAACCCCAATTCAAGTGTTAAAGATTAGAGTTATGCAAATGTACTGACTGATTCCACTACAAAGATATGTTACTTAACATCAGTTGTGTTCCCACTGTAGCAAGGAAAAACATTTGCTCTCTGTAATTGTTTCTCTTGCTTAATCCCTACTGCAGCTGTTCCAAATCTTATCTATTACCCAAAAATCTCTCATACCACCCCTTCCTCCCTACATAGCTGAATTTCTTGCCTCCTACTTTGCTGAGTTCACCTTGAGCTCCTTCTTATCTCATTCTCTTCCTATTACAATACTCTGACATTATCTCCTATTCCACCTTTAAATCAACTTCTGTCTTCTTAGGTTAATCAACTCTGCATGTACATTTCAACCTACCTCTTCCCATGTTCTACATACAATAGATTGTTTTTCAATTATTCCTCTCACTTATTTTTTAATTATTATCTATCTGTTATATCCTTCATTTCTGCATAAAAATATATTCAAGTCTTACTCACCTTTACAAGAAACAAAACTCCACTACTAATGATATCCTACAATCCATAAAGCTATTTTCCTATATTTTCCCTCTTTGTGGTAGCCAAACTCTCTGGAAAAGCTATTTATATTCATTGTCTTCACTTTCTCCGGTTCCTCTCTCTAAACTCTCCAAAATTTGAATTCTGACCTCATCATTCAATTGAAATTTTCCTTCCAGAGTCACCAATGACCTATTAATTGCCAAATCTTTTCCCAATACTCATATTTCTTGACCTCTTCAAATCATTTGATGTTATTAACTGTCTTTTCTTGTTCCAATACATGGTAGGAACTTTATAAATGATTATTATTTGATTCAAGTTTGGAAAATAATATGAATGCTGATAAATGTTGACAGGTTTAAATTTTAGGAATCATGCTGGATATGTTATTATTTCTAGAACATAATATCAAGACCACTTGGATATTGGAAATATCCCTAAGACCTAGCATAAATTATTATATTTGCCCAGAGGAAGAGCTAAACTCTATATCTTTCTAGACACAGTCTCCTTCCATCTCTCCTCCATGTCTTCTCTAACTAACCAGGAAATACCTATCTTTGTTCTTAATTATTCCCCTGTGTTAAAGAGAAAAGTTTTGCTTCAAAATGAAAGTAGCAGAACCCATTTTACACAGCCCACAGGTAGTCACAGAATTGATGGGAGATGTATAATAACTATGACACAGTGGAAAGACTGCCCCAAAACTTGATGTTATTAAACAAGAGTATGAATCTAGATTTTGATATTTATTGTTTTTGTGATCTTGGGTTAGTCTCTTCAAGTTTCTTCATTTTAAATGAAGGACTCAAACTGGGTGATCCATAAAAGTTTCTTTCTAGATATTAATTTATAATCCTAATCTTAGTTCCTTCTAAGAAATGCATGATCAGAGACTCCATTCTAATATAGATAGGGACAAGGACTTGACCTGTGATCTCACTGGCCTAAGGAACTTCTAAGTGAGAAAAACGACCTCTACCCCTTGAAATCAGCATCTTCTCTGCAAACTATCTTGGAGATTGGCTTTAGAGGAATTGAATAGTTAAGTACTTGACCTGTGATAATTAAAATGTTTGGGAGCAAGGGAAATATATAACAATTATGACCGCTGAAATATGTTTTCTACTGTGTCTTGGTTTTAGATAAATATAAGATGGTCGCCAGGGAATATATTCCCAATTTATGAATATGCCCAAGCCAACTGGGTTTTATAGAGAAATTTAATTTATAATACACTGATTAATCAATAGAAAAAGAGAGAAAGTAAGAAAGGAATAAGAATGAAGGGCCTCAAGCCAATAAGGCCTAGACCTCAGTCCTAAGAGATAAATCAGTCAGTTGGTTTTATCACTCACCCAAGATCTCTCTAGGTAAGGCTTCTCATGCCAACCTCAGGCTCCACCTTCAAGAGAGCCTCCTTTCAAGAAATGTTTCCAGAGAATTCTTCTCCTGACTCCTCCTGAGTTCTCCTTCCACAGCCTCCTTCAAGACCTCTCCAGGAGCTCTCCCTCCAGGACCTCTCTCCTCTCAGCCCTCCTCCAGAGCATCAATCTCTCTCTTCCTTTAAGCCAACAATCTAAGTTCCCTCCCTTCAGTTCTCACATCTACCAATCACTGTCGATGTCTCCCCTGTGCCAATGGTGGCTCTAGCTTAACCCAGGACCACCCAGAGGTCTCTCCCCTTTGCACATGTCTGTTGAAGGTCATATTCTCAAATAATTAAATCTTGATCTTTGCTGCAGCCCTTCCTAAATCCTGTTACTCTGAGTAGGGTGGAGATTGTAGTTTCCAAGACCTGGTTCTGTCATTCCAAGTATCTCTATTGTATCAATTCTAAAATCAATCATGACTCAAAGAACTTCCTGTTCTATGCTTAAGCATAGGTCAAAGCCCTTTCCATTGTTTAGCAAAAGGTTTCTGTCCTAAAGTAGTCTTAGGTAGGGAGGAGAAGGATCCTCCCATGCCAAGGAGTTTCATATTCCAATAGAGTTCTTACTATCAGTAGACAATTTTTTCAAGTATGAAATTTCCCAATGGGGAAATTTCCAACATTCACAAGTCTAAGAAATTTTTAAGGTTTACAGAACCAAGGCTTACTTGGCTTCAAAGCCACTTTTATATTCATTAAACTCCTCTTTATCTATAGTCCAGGGTTCTTAACCTGACATCCATGAGCTTATTTTTAATTTTGATAAGTATATTTCAATATAATTGGTCTCCTTTGTAATACTCTATATTTTATTTTAAGCACTTAAAAGCACATTTTGACTTTCTTTAACTGCCAAAGGGGTCTCTATGACATAGATATACAAAAACTAAGACCCCTCCTCTGATCTGTTGTATAAGGGGGTAAAATTTAAGCTTTGACTTTAAGGAGACTTCAGTTTAAGTTGTCTGGCAATCTTTGGTGTAGATAATTTTAGTGGCAGACCAACTGAATAAAAACTATGAAAGAACTTCTATGCATTAAAAATGGACAAATACATTTGACACTATATTTTTAGTACTTATAGATGAAGTGTATAAATGTAGATACAATTGTGATAGTGATGAATTGTTTGATCCTTTGCCAGAATCTTTGCAGACTTGCAGTTTCTTTCACCTCATATATTAAGAGTACGCTCTGACAAGATTTTTGCCATATACTCGGCAATTGTACTAAAATGTATCTCTGGCCCTTTTCATTTTTTTCCTTTTTGCCTAATCATTTCAATGTTCTCTTTAGAAGTGTTGTTAATACCATTACCATTAAACAAAAATACAATTGGCAATTTAAAGTTTATAATTAAAAAGTTAATCAAATTATTAGGTGTTTGAGATTAATTTTGGTCAGTAAGAAAAGACAAAGAGGGCCAGTGTCCTGGTGGAATGTGGTACCACTGCCTCAAGCAAAAATCTGACGTGTTCTGCCACTCCATGCAGATCCTGATAATGGGGAAATGTACCTAACGTTCACAGACATGATATTCTAATGGGGAGTCAAGAGATGAGGGAAGTAGTTTGTGGTTTACAAAGCAGTGCCTCTTAGTAGACAGACTCCATGTAGCTACATTTTGAAAAATAACTGTGACAAATTGATTTATTTTTTAAAAAGGCTCACTGAAGGGATTTGGTTATCATCCAACTCAATCAGAAGTACAAAATTTTCCCTGGGGTGTTGGGAAGTCTGAGTCACCCCACGAATAAGTATGACTGGAAAAAACACAAACTTTTCTGTATTAGGATCAACATGCAAGTCAAAATTAAATTCCAAAATCACCAAAGTCCTTTGAAGAATGTCTAGCAGACAGCACAGATTGGTGTATTGCTAAACTTGGTATTTTTTAGGATCCTTTAAAGTCCTATGCTAATGTAGTGCTGTAGCACTAAATGCCAATGAAGAGCTATTGATGAGTTGGGATAGGAGCAATGGCTTCCATGTTGTTAGCACTGCAGTGTGGATCATTTATCTAACTTCTCATCCTATCCTATGGGAGAAGGTTTGTTGTTGTTGCCTGTGTTTCATGCATTTGGAGAACTCATGCTGTGGAAACTCCCCATATTGGTACAAATGAAATAAGTTCTTTATAGATATATATTTCATAAGCATACATTTTGCTATATGTATATGTTTTATAAAGAAGTATATATTTCTTACATATGCATATATAAATGTTATATTTTAAAGGAACTTGTTATCTTGGAAAGGGCATTTGCTCTGGAGTTGACCTGGGTCCAAATCCAATCTTTAATTCTTATTATGTGTTTTTTCAGAAAAATTCCTTCAAGATTAGATGTATAGGATAATTGTCTCCAAGTACATTTGAGGGCTGAGATGTATAGATGAAGAATACAAAATCTATTTTGTACAGAGGCTTAATGAAATGGGAAAGTATTTTTTCTAACCTCTCTCAAGTGAGAAAAGAACTATTTTCCTCTTTTTTATCATTAGAACCTCTGACAAGCATAGGATTCATAGATTATAAAGATTATAGATTTAGTGATGGAAGAGCATTCTGAGGCCAGTTAATCCAAACTCATTTTAGAGATGAGAAAACGAAGACATATAAGAAGTTACATTGCCCAAAGTTACATTTTAAAGCATATCGATACTGTAGAAATAATAATAATAATAGCTAATATTTAAATAATACTTATTATGTGCCAGACAGTGGGCTAAGCACTTTACAATGATCTTTTCCTTTGGTTCTGAAACCAACCCTGGGAAATAAGTGCTATTTTTGTCCCTATTTTACAGATGAAAAAAAACTGAGGGAAAAAGGTTAAATGACTTACCCACAGTTACATTACTATTAAGAATCTGAAATTGGATTTGAACTCATGTCTTCCTGACTTGAGGCCCACTGTCCTCCAACCACTGTGCCATTTAGTTGCCTTAAAGATCACTGGCAACAGAGTAGGGGAATTTGGGTTTAAAGTTAAAGTCTAAAATTAAAGCACCTTGCTTCCGATGCTTAATACTTATGAGATATTGGGCAAATCACATCCTCTCTAGGTCTCCATTTCCTTACCAGTAAAATGAAAGAACAGATGGCCTCACAAATCCCATCCAATTCCAAATCTATGATATAATCATCCTTATTGATCCACAGCACACACTATAGTCTAAATAAAAACAAAGAAAAAAGTGACCAAAATAATGATTCAGATATTTCCACTAGAGTGGCACCTCCAGGAAGAGTTAGTTGACCCCCTCTTGCTGGTACTCATTTAGTCCAAGATCTGGTTGAGAAGCAGCCAGGTGGTACAGTGGATAGAGCACCAGTCCTGGAGTCAGGAAGATCTGAATTCAAGGCAGAACTCAGGCATTTACTTGCTGTCTGACCCTAAGCAAGTCACTTAACCCTGATTTGCCTCAGTTCCTCATCTGTAATATCTTTACTGATCCCTCTGACACATAAAGTGTCAGACACAACTGAAAGACTAAATAACAGCCAGGATCTGGTTACACCAAAGCCAAATAGTCAGGATAAAGATAAAAGATTGGCTCACAAGCTAGTACTGCTTCTGAAAACTCAGACCTCTATGGACTAATGCAAACCCTCAATTCACTCAGAAAATTGCTGCCTCCAGATGTAATGCTACTGCTATATACATGAGTGATGGCATGTCAGTTATGTTAATTATATTGTATTCTGAGTTAAGGTGGGCTCTCCAATCACAAATCAATATAGCTATAGCGTACTTTATGAAGCAATTACAATCTGTGGTTTCTTTATATTGGGCTTCCTTTATGCTAGATTGAAAAGATCTAATTTGGCCTAAAATCAATAAAAGCTGGGTTAAATAAGCTGTATTATGGAAAGGAAGTGGAAGAACAAATGGCTTAATGACTTTTGATAGCTACTGCTATTATATATTTAGGTTTTAGTTAAGATAGTCACAGAAAGGGCGAGTGTGCATACAGGATTAAGTTTAACCACATCTGGAACCCTAAATAAATGAGGTTGATAGAATAGAAATGTGGCCAAGAAAGATTAGATTATATGTTGAATGCTATGAAAAAAAAAAGTTTATTTATGTTTTTCTTCCCCTAAAACAAAACAAAGCAAAATTTGACAAAAAAAGATTGTTTGGCTTATGCTTTGGAAGATGAGTCAAGGAAGAGCGGGAAGAATATCAGAAGATATGAGGGTGGGTTTAGAAGGGTATGTGATGATGGGGGAAAATTAAGAATGAAGCTGTGCTAACAGAGGAAAGTTAGTTATGTTGGCTGTAAAGAATGATTTGGGTACATACAACATGCCAGTCCCAAAGGCAGCTCAAGGCACAAAGAAAAAATTCAAATTGGTCTCTTCCATCACTGATAAATGAATAGTGGTCTGTATTTGTGAAGAGTATAACAGTGCAGTTATTTGGATCTGGCTTCACAAAGGTGAAATACAGCACATTAGAAGCTGATACCTCATTGGTTGAACCACTAAGCCCCTGAATTGCTTTACTTGAGATGTATTGTAATGTTTCCTTCCTTCCAATAAAAGACTAGCCATTGCTCTAGCTCTCCCATAAAAAAAAAAGATGGAGTCAAGAAGACTAAATTAAAATATTGGCATTTGTTAATCATTAAAGAGCTAACAGAAAATTTTAAGAAGGTTAGGAAAGAGCCAGAGACAAATTAAAAGACAGACAGATAAAAATGGAGTTCTGAAACTCAATTTGTGTTGTCTAGGGAATAGAAAAAGCCTTTTGCTTCTTTTCTCCATCCTGGGAATTCTACTCATGCCAATATTGGAGAATGGATGGAATGGAGGAAGCTCTTTTTTATCCAATATTAATTATACTTTTGTAATTGAATTGGTTTAGAAAATTTGTTTACAAGTTTGAAGACAAATAGATGGAGAGAAATAGTCAAAGTGTATGGTAAGGACTAAATTAATAAAAATAAAGATAAAGGATTATTCAAAATAGAATAGAATTATTTTAATCCTAACTGGTTCCCAGGGATTTCAATGTCCCCTGAAATCCCCAAATATCTCATCTACAACCAAAAGTACTTGCTTTTCGGTAACAGATTACTCTAATTCACATATTTTCTTTAGCATACAAATATAAAAATTACCCATAGTATCCTATATCTCATTTTTAAAAATCAGGTGATATGCCTGAAAAGCTATATTTTGTCTTCAGACAGTCTCATTTCTTCAGGTCTTGACACACTGCTCCTCCTTTCCAAAACTGACAGATTGATTGGACATAATCCAATTTAATTCAACATGCATTTATTAGATGGTAAGGGGTACATTTATGGAGTTAAACACAATGCAGAGTTTTGCACAACATTTCTATTATTTAAATCTAATTTGACTGCACAAAATTTAAGCAAGTCCAAATTATTTATATTACATTGAATGCTTTTTGTTTCCAAATAATATTGCAAGGAATAAATAGGCTTAGAAAATTTCTTATTATATTTAACATATTTATTTGAAGAGAATCTTTATGAGAGGATTTGACATGTTAAAAATCACATGTAAGCAATCACATAGAATCTATTCGCTTGTCAGAAATACTTAACTTTTTCTTGTCTTGTGAAAAAACAACTTTTGTGTCCTCAGAATATTATGGGAAAAATATTACCACAAGGTCATAGAACATGCCCTCTAGTGTAATATATTTCCTACTTTGTAGGTTCTTCCAAGTCAGTGTCTTTTCTGGTAGGAACATTCCTTGGTGGATGAGCAAGCTGAACTTAATTCCCAACCTAGGAAAGAAGATGCATTGGTGGTTAAGAGTTCATACGTCAGGATTTCTCCATCTCTTTCTTCTCTGTTCTGATTTGGGGCATATGTCTGGAAATGATGAGTTGATTTAATTTTGGGATACATTTCTCTTCCCACCCAACCTCTTTGTGTCAGAAATGGTATAGAACTTGTTGATGTCAGCTACAGTGTGGGTTACCGCCATGTTTATCTTCAAAAGACCTCACAGCAACAACTAATGCCCCCAACCACAAGACTTGATTATTATAATTCCCTCTTCCTCAGACCTCTAGTTTAACTTCTCCATTGCTTGCAGATTGCTTCAACTTTCACAGTATACAGTTTGTTCAATGTTTCACTATCAAGAACAAGCAAGATTTCTTCTTTTTTTAGGTTTGGGGCCTTAATAACTTTACTATCATTATTTAATATATTAAACTTGCCTATGTATTACATAGACTCCATGAAGTGATAGGTACATTGTGTGTAATTTCCTGCAGATTAGATCTTTGGAATCCTAGAACTAGAAGAGACATAGAGAGGTTATCTGGATAAGCACTCATCCTTGGATCCTTTGGAGAATATCTAAAATAAATGGCTGTTGATCTTTATTAAAAAAATAAATAACTTGGGATCTTTCTTGTACAGGAAACATTTCCCAAGTCCTCTTAATTGTAGTGCCTTCTCTCTGTTCTTTTTTCCTATTTGCCCTATTTATAACCTACTTTGTAGATATCATTTTGCTTTATTGGGTCCCCCATTAGATTGTAAACTTTTTTAAAGGAGGGTCTGCCTTTTGTCTCTTTTTGTAATCCCAAAACTTAATAGAATTTCTGGCACATAGTGAGTAGATGCTTAATAAATAGTAATTGACTGATTGATTGACTTTTATGTCAAAGGCATAAAGTACATTTGGAAGTGTAAGAGTTAAAATAGTTGAGGCCATAAACTGTAGTGATTAAAATAGTGGACGACATAAATTGTAGTAGATAAAAGAGTGGATGAGTAAGTTGTGACCGCAGGAAATATGTTTTCACTACAGTGTCTTGTTTTTAAATCAAATATAAGGTGGTCACCAGGGAAATATTCCCAATTATTCAATATACCCAAGTCAGCTGAGTTTTATAGAGATTTTAATTTATACAAATGAGGAATTAAAGAGAGAAAAAGGAAATAATGAGAAAAGGGCATGAGCCAGCCTAGGAAGAGAGGGATCAGTCAGTCTTTTATCACTCACCACAAGATCTGTCAAAGCAAGGATTCAGAGGGACAGAGTCTCCTCAGAGGGAGTTCCAGCCAGAGTCAGCCTCCCTCAGACTGTCTTCAAGAGCCTTGTCAAGAGACTCATCCTTAAGAGATTGTCCTGCTCTCAGATTTCTCATCTCCTTATAAAGGGAATTTTCTCCTATGTCTCCTCCCCTAAGTTTTCCCATCTACCAATCACAGTAGACATTTTCCAAAGCACAGACCATTCTTAGTTCACACCTAAGAAGTCTAAACTTTTGAGTAATTTACACCTGAGTAGACTAGAATCTCTGAGTAAGTTCTCACCTCTTTGCTCCTTGTAAGTTCACAAGTTGCCTGACCTTTATAGGTACTTAGCACCTTTTTGTATTAGTCCTAAAAATAGGCACAGCTTAAGAACTTTTTGTCTTACTATAAGTATGGGTTTAAGTATTTTTCATTGTTCAGCAAAGAGTTTACAACTTTATCTTCCCCTAAAGTATGTTTAAGTATGGTGAAGTAGAGTTCTCACATTCCTGATCAAGTACCTTCACTGCCCAAATGGGGAATGGTCCCAATGGAGAATGGTCTTAACCCAACTTTATGAAGTAGGGTCTGGGAATTTCTTCAAGGTATACAATCCTAACCCTATGAAGTAGGGTCTGAGAATTGTTAAGGTTCACAGAAGTACTTAATAAAACACTTTCAAACATAGGTATTCTTACAGCAACAGAGTAAGGCAGGGTGGAAAACTTTATTACTTCTCTTTTACAGAAGAGTAACTAAATGACTTGTTAGTAATAATTTGTTCCCCATAGCTTTTAGTTCTCTAGTTCTCCTTCCCTTGTACCATAATGTTTAAGCTTCTGTAGATCAACATTGTTTCCAAATCTAGCATATTAAGAATTGTTTTTATTATAAAGTAATATATATAAATATCTTTATAAATAATATATATTCATATATTATTTAATTAACATAGTAATATATATGAATAATATATATTTAATGGTATATGTTCATATACCATTAAAATGTAAGGAGAAAAGTATGACCATTCAGTCACCTCAAAGATACAGGAAAGGACAATATTTGCTCTTTAGGGGTGTGGTTCTTTAATTTTATTTCACTGATATAGGAAAATTATTATGCGGAAATTCTACTAATGAAGATTGATTCAATCAATGAGCATCTGTTATACACTTTTGTACCAGTCACAGTGCTAGGCACTGAAGATACAAATAAAAAATTAAACCTCCATTGCTATTACAGACCTTTTATTCTACTAAGGGGAAATAGCAGCAGGACTCAAATTCAACCTTTATGACTTGCCCAGGTTCACACAGTCTGTCTCAATGGCATAACTTTGACTCAGGTCTCCTCAACTTCAAGGCTATTATAAGTTGTCTTTTGAAAATTACACGATGACTTTATTTTGCTGCCTTCTTCCTCTCTTCCTCTCCCTCATCTTGTCTTTGTAATGGCAAATAATTTACTGTGTTAGTCTTTCTTAATTTTGCTGTGGCATCTCTAGCAAGCCATCATTTACTTAGGTAGTAGGAGCTTAAAGATTGTGCATCTTCTGACACTGGAGTTATTCCACTGATTTATAGGGCTAGGTCACTTTAGCTCAGCAATATGTTGAAACCAGCTGGTACTTGATCAGGAGAATTTATTGTTAAATTCTCAATGTGAGCATTTACATCTCAAAATTAGCAAATTGCACAGATTAGGGAATGAGTTGTTTGGTTGATTGTCAAGATTTAAGAAGCTGATGGAGTAAATGACAATAATGCATATTCAACTTTAAAGTGTGTCCTGGACACATGGGGGGGGGGGGAATGGGAAGGGAGACTCAGTGATTAAACATAAACAAATAATAAAAATATTTTAAAATATTAAAAAATAAAGCATGCCCTTGCTTTATCTACTTAGATTTGCTCTCCTTTTCAAAGGCAGGAACTTGAGTGAATCTTCTCAATCTGTGATGTGCACATTGATGTAAATCCACCTAGACCCATGCAGAGCCAATTATATAACCCAAAGTTTAAGGATGGGAGAATGGAGGAAGTGTGTAGATGGAAAATAACTTATGCCTAATAGCTCTGCTGACATAGTATGATTTGAGGAGCAACAGCTAAACAAAATATCTCTCTAGCCCTCCTATTAATCTATCTGAAATTTCTATTTTAGGCATTGAAAACCACTGTTAAAATGCATTATAATGAAAGGAGGAGGTCAACATTGAGAATGATCATCTTTTAATACCTTAGCACACGTTAGTTTTGTCCAAATAGTGAACTGGTTTCATAGCAGGCACTTAAATTGGAAAGGTAGATGCTAAGCATGGGGAGGGACATGATCATAAAAGTTCTAAGCATGTCAGTGACTAGGATGAAAGTCATAATATTATATATTGCGAGGGGAGAGACTGGGAGGGAAAGCAGAAGCACACATTTGTGTGTGTGTGCATATATATATATATACATACATGTGTGTGCTGTGTGTGTTTCTGTATGTCTAAGAAAGCAAAATTTTTCCATTGGCCAACTAAATTCACTAGGCACATACATAAGTGACACAAGGTAGAGAGCTCAGTGCAATGGATGCTAATATGAATAAAATTATTATAAGCTCCATCCTATTATCACTTTTCCATTGGTTTCTGATGGCATTCTTCTCTTCTGTACGGAAGTACACAGAATACTTCCTCCTCAGTATACATAGACATAGTACTGACTATTGCTGGAGGATAACATAGATTCTCTCATGCCTCCTGGTTTTTTCCCCTTGGAATTTGATTAGTACTAGGTATCTGTTAATCACAGCCTAACCTAGTTGTCAATCAAAACTTTTATTCATCTAGACTGCATAATAGATAAAAAACTCTCATTAGAGGGTTCAACAGGAGCTAATCAGAAGATGGTAGAACCACTATTCATCTTCAGTAATTTATCATTCTACCACTGCTACTTCTACACAGCTAGCATTTGTATATTGCTTAAGGGATTGAAAGTACTTAATAAATATATCTCATTTTATCTTCACAATAACCCTAGGAGGTTTTATCCCCATTTTACAGATAAGGAAACAGCCACAGAGAGTTTAAGTGACTTAGTCAGGGCTAAACAGCTAATAAGGTTTGACAGCTGGATTTGACCTCAGATCTTTCTAATCCCAGGGCTCTATCTACTATACACCAGCTACCACAAATCATGTCCGACCCATCTTGAGCTTACCATCGCTAGTAATGCACAGAAAGTGGTCCCATGAAGATCTCGTTGTTCATAGGTAAGTAACTTTTCACCCACTATTTAAACTTCAAAAGAAAAGTCTTCAGAAAGATTCAGGAATATTATAGGAGAAGATAGAATGGAGGAAAGAGGGATGGGAAGGGAAGAAGAGGTGGCAGAAGGGCAAGGGAAAGAAGAGTTAAACA
Organism: Monodelphis domestica; assembly: GCF_027887165.1. NCBI lineage: Eukaryota > Metazoa > Chordata > Mammalia > Didelphimorphia > Didelphidae > Monodelphis > Monodelphis domestica. The sequence continues at coordinate 248,716,998 of NC_077234.1, forward strand.
ATATTTTTTCCAAAGTTGGGAAACTTTCTGAAGCATAATAGTATCTGTTTTCAGAGGAGAAATCAGTAATATGAATATATCTTTGTGAACCCTTTGAATATTAACTCATTTTTTGGTGAAAGACAAATAGAGGCTCAAACGACATGGCTAGATCATATATTGTTTCTACGTACTGCTGTGCAAGTGAATTCAGTCCTGATCTGAATGGTAAGAGCAAATTCATGGAGGATGAATAATAGCATGACATAGCTAATTAATGCCAGTTCAATTCAGGCCTCTTAGGCAATCATGCCAAATTGTCCTGTGCAGTGGGGTGTTTTTTATGTGACAGCAGTGTATGGGGGATTGATCTGAGGATGTAAAGATGGCGTCAAACTATGGTCCCTGAACTAATGGCTCAGCATTATTGTAGTCACTGAATTATGGCCTTTTGATCTGAAAAAACTGCCACAAGACTTAACTTTCCTGAAATACTGTCATAAAATAGAATTAAGAAATAACTAACTCATCAATCATTGAGATTTTATGCTGTTTCCCAGCATTTGAAGAGCACATTTAAGGATTCTGAATTTCCCTCCATTCTTTAACATTTCACTGCATAAAGAAAATCAGATAAACCAGGTTTTGCTGTAAGGTTTGCTGTTCCACTTTACAAGGCAATAATCTTACTTCTTTGAAATAATTATGTAGCTAAAGCAGATAAATAAGTTTGCCGAAGTCTTCAGAGAAGTTACTTCTAAGGGGAAAAACTTGAGACCAACATATTCTTTCTTCTACCTATGATTTCTCCATACCTTAATTTATTTGTTTATTAAAATACAGTCTTCGTTTGCCTAGACTAGATTTAATCCCTTTGAAAGGTGATTAAACAGAAACAAAGAGATGTCTGCCCTAAAACACTCCATCTATAAAAACAGTTTGAAAATCAGATGAAATTAAATCATTAGCATTTTTCAGGATTAACTGAGTCTGGAAGCAGGAATGTGAATCTGAAAATATATGAACTTTAATTATTTCACCTATTTGGATTGTTGATGTTAAAGATGAAAATTTCCCAGTATCTATGCACAACAAATATTTTCTGGCTAATAGTTAATACCTTCTATAATATTTCTATTTTTCAAGAACCCTATGATGAATTTGAAAAAAAATTAAAAATTATATTTCTATGATATGTAAATTTCAGGATCTGTGAAATGAATTGTATAATTTATGCTTCCATTGTTTCCATGTAACGTTATAATAGACCTATTGTTTAGGGTAGAATTTCTAGAAATTATTCTAGAGCTGCATGCATGCTGTTTCCTAACTCTTTCTATTTACAGAGATAAAATATGACGTACACATTTTCTCATGCCAGATTTTATTTTTACAAATGGGTTTTGGTTTAAAAGGAGCCAATCAGTTTCATACACACAGTGCTTTGTCAATGCTCAGTGGACAATCTGGTTAGCAGTGCTGCCCTAATCAAGCTTGTTGTAAAGATTTTCCTTTAGTAAAATAAATAAGGGAAAATTATTTTTGCAACCTTTTAGAAAGGGGTTCCAATCCTTTTCTGGATGTTTGGGTTATTCAGTTGTGTTAAGAGCTTGTCACTAACCTCATCGTTTTGCTCCAACTCATCTTTTGCAAACAGATTTTAACCTTGTCGACTATTCCATTGTATATGAAATATTTCATATAAAGATGCGTGTATAGTAGACATTATATAAATCTATACAGGTAAAATGCCTACCAATGGGCTTTTAAGTACACTTTTTACTGGTTATCAAATTTGTTTTACTAACTTATTAATGTGCAGACAAATGGGACTTCACAAATATCTCTTCCCTTGGCATATAATATAGTCAGCTGCTTAAATATCCATATTTCTTTTACTTGATCTGAATTTTGGACATCATATAGTGCCATCTAATTTGAAGGGGGTTTTGTTGTTATTTTGTTATGGTATGTACTTGTTTCACCTGAAATATTTTATAGAGAGAAATATTAGAGTACTTTCAGTCCCTAGCTTCTTTGCTCAAACTAAGAAGGTTTTTGTTTCATTTTCTTTCTTCAACTTAGCTTATTTTGGCAATAAATCCTAGAAAGAAGAGCATTTGTCTATAAGGCATCCATAAACTCATCTAACATAAACTGCTGACATTGGATAGGAGTAGACTTTTATCACTACTAATCTAAGTTGAACTGAAATGGTTAGCTTGGTATCTCAATAATATATTTTGCACATATTAAATAGTAGCAAAAAAAAATAAAGATAGCATTTGTTGTACAAAAATGGCAACCTAAAATGTATTACAAGTGTATAAAATCAAACATGCCTATGCAACCATTCCATTATGGGACTGAGAAAAAAATCATTATGCATGACAGAGCACTTAGAGTGGTAGCTTGAATATGCAAAGAAAAAGAAAAAGAAAGCCCTCATAGATTTAAATAAATCTACTGAAATACTCATTTTATGTTAAAAATTAAAAATGGCAGTTTCTAGCAAAAATATGCTTGAATATTAGGTATAAGATATATCTTCAAAATATTAATAACTTTATTTATAATTAAACTGGAATGGGATTAAGAAATAAAGGAGTACTTGGAGTTAGTTTTGAATTGTACCAAGTACCCCTGAGGATTAGATTCAGATAATCTTGACTTTAAAGGGAACCAGCGTGATGCTAATATTCACATCACAGGAATGCAGAGATGAGAAATTGACCTTTCCCTTTATGTGCTGTCATCAAATAGTTTCATACCCCAGTGATGCCACTGATTTTTGTCTAAGATCACAATATATGCATGCTTCTATCATATATGTATATATACATGAAATATGTATATGTACATACATATAATTTCTATCATGTATGTGAATATATTTATATGTGCTTAAAATGAGATACCTAGGATTGCGGATTAAAAGCTGAAAGGGATGTTAGAAGTCATCTCACCAAATCCCACTCTTTTTGCAAATGAGGAAATGAGGACTAAAGAGCTGAATGATCTATTTGTCCAAGGATATTTTGCTAGAAAGCAGAAGACCCATTAATTTTTTTTATTTTTTTTTAAACCCTTACCTTCCGTCTTGGAGTCAATACTGTGTATTGGCTCCAAGGCAGAAGAGTGGTAAGGGCTAGGCAATGGGGGTTAAGTGACTTGCCCAGGGTCACACAGCTGAGAAGTGTCTGAGGCCAGATTTGAACCTAGGACCTCCCATCTCTAGGCATCTCCTGGCTCTCAATCCACTGAGCTACCCAGCTGCCCCCAAGACCCATTAATTTTTAAAAGTTTTTGCACAAACAAAACCAATACAACCAAGATTAGAAGGGGAAAAAAGAAACTAAAAAAAAATTTACAGTAAATTTCTCTGAAAAGGCCTCATTTCTCAAATATGTGAAGAACTGAATCAATTTTAGATGTTTTTATATGCATTCCACAATTGACAAATGGTCAAAAGATATGAATAGGTAATTTTCAGATGAAGAAATTAAAATTATTTTTCGTCATATAAAAATGATCCAAACCAGTATTAATTAGAGAAATGTAAATGAAAACAACTCTGAGGTACCACTTCACACCCATCAGACTGATTAATATGGCATAAAAGAAAAATGATAAATGTTAGAGGGGATGAGGAAAAATTGAGACCCTAATATACCTTTAGACCTTTGGTGGAGCTGTGAACTAATTTAACCATTCTGGGGAGCATTTTGGAACTATGCCCAAAGGGCCATCAAACTGTGCATTCTCTTTGACACAACAATACCACCGATGTATCTACATCCCAAAGAGATCAAAGATAGGGGGAAAGAATCTATCTGCACAAAAATATTTATAACAGTTCTTTCTGTGGTGGCAAAGAATTGGAAGCAAAAGGGATGTCTATCAATTGGGGAATGACTTAATAAGTTGACTACAACTTGTTATGATGATGGTAATGCAATTGTGCCATAAGAAATGATGAAGAGATAATCACAAAAAAACTGGAAAGATTTATATGAAGTGATGCAAAGTGAGGTCAGTAGGACCAGAACATACATAACAGTAATAATGTATCAATTGTGAAAGACAACTATTATCAGCAATGGGAAGATCCAGAATAATTCCAAGGGACTCATGATGAAAAAAGCTATCCCACTGCCAAGATAGAACTGACAAAGTCTGAATGCAGATTTAAACGTACCATTTTTTAAACTTTATTTCCTTCATGAATCTTTTACTAGTGTGATATATCTTCTTTCAAAACATAAAACATGAAATATTTATTGTCTAATAACACATATTGTCTAATAACACATTGACTGCCATCTTGGGGAAGGGAAAGGATAGGAGAGAGGGCATAGATCACATAATGTCAGAAAACAATTATAAAAACTGTATCAACATGTTATCTCAAAAAATTAAAAAGAATTAATAAAAAGAAAGCAGAAGACCCAGGATGTTTTCCCAAAGCCAACATTCTTTTCATTGCATTATGATGAATTCCTAGAACCCTCTTCAAGAGTCAAAGTTTCTATAGAATATTGTTCCATTTTGAGATACCTTTGATTCCTAAATTTGCTTTCAGTTATAAAGAAAAGAATTTTATTTTAGAGGGGAAAATTGGCAGAGATTCTCTATTTTAATTTTTATTTAGACATGTACTAGCTGTGTGAACCTGGGCAAGTCACTTATCTGTTAAATGAACTGAGGAAAGAAATAGCAAAGCACTCTGGTGCCAAGATAACCCTAAATGGTATCATAAAAAGTCAGACCAGACTGAACAACAAATTTACAAGGCAATGTAGTAAGCATTTGGAATATAAATATAAAAGTGAGACTGTCCTTTCCTTCAAGGATCTCGTTTTCTAATTGAGGAGGCAACCTATATAGGAGAATGGTGTCTTGGGAAGGAGGTTTTGGTGTAGGGAGTCAATCGTGGTCTATGAGTTGATCCATAGAATCATGGATATATTGACATGTTTACTATTCACAGAGCTAAATATCCTGGAAAGCAGGGTATAAGGGTAGAGGATGGTGTCGAAGGAAGACATTGCTACAGAGGATAAGATTGGCTTTTTGGGTGATTGAATGAATATAAAACGTGGTCTGGAATAGGGTCAGATTGATACAATTGGATATTTAAGTTTGTACTCAATAATCAAGTGAGCTCATACCCACAAAGGAAGTATAAGAGCTGAATAGATTTACTGCTCTTGGAGAGATATAATTTCTATTGTTTTTTAAACCCTTACCTTTTGTCTCAGAACTGATAGTGAGTATTGTTTCTGAGGCAGAGGAGTGGCAAGAGTTAGGCAACTGAGATTCAGTGACATGTCCAAGGTCTTACTTACATATAGGAAGTTTCTAAGATCAAATTTGAACCCAGAAGCTCCTGTCTTCAGATCTCTCTATCCATGGAGTCAGCTAGCTTCTATTTCTAAAGACTTGATTGTCAAACCACCAAACAGAATCAGGAATAAGGGAGGATTGTCCTTTATCTTGACCCCCAAAAAGGACTACATGAAATTACTAAAAACTTATAGATCTGTTGCAGTATTATTGAATTTGTATGTATTCTTCATATATATATATATATTTTTTTTTCTTCTTACTGCTTTCTTACATGGTTAAATACTTCTCAAGTAATCATTGTTTTATTCTTTACACTTTTATCCCCTTACAGTGTTTGGCAGGTAATAAGCACTTTGTAAATTCTTGTGGTGCAACTAGATGACACAGTGGATAGAACAACAAGCCTTGGATGAAGAAGATCTGAGTTCAAATCCTCTCACATGCAACTAGGCAAGTGACTTAATTTCTCTCAGCTGTTTCTTCCACCACAAAATGGGGACAATAATAACATCTACCTCACAGGTTTTCATAAGGATCAAGAAAGATATCATATGTAAAGCATTTTGTAAAACTTAAAATTTTGCTTTAAATACATATAAATTATATATATATATGAATGTTCTCTAGTCATTCCTCTGGCTCTTTTTTTACTTTGTGTTACTCCATGCATCTCCTCACACATCTGAATTCTTATCTTTATCATAATTTATGGCACAAAAATGATACATTCATATCGTATAATCTGTCCAGTTGTTCTCTGGTTACTGGACATTCCTTCTTGCTATTACATATGCATTACTGATATTTACCTATAAAAGGCTTGTCAGTTATTGGACCATGGAGCAAATATTCCCTGCCTATTTGATGAAAAGTCTTCTAATTGACTGCAAACTGGAAAAAAAAATAGTGATTAAGAAGATGTTAAGCCATTATTGAGTGGGCATACACAAAGGGTGATCTGGTCCTCAAGCTCTCTTTGTAGCTGAAAGGAAGCAAGAAGACTTAAAACTGGGGCAGGAGGCAGCAGTTCTATCTTCTACCCAATTTCTACATTCATCAGTAAACACAGGACCATATTTATATCGTATGTTTGTTTTCCCCTGATCTTGGAATTCTGGGATGGAAATATCCAGGCAACTTTGTGAGGTTAGGATTATGATAACCCCTGGCAACCAGAAATGGCAACAGTGGCCACTGGTAGTGACTGATGGGGATGGAATCAGCAGCAGACAGGTACTGAAAGACAGCTCCCTGGAGTGAGCAGCAGCTTCAAGTATGATCACACCTAGTACCAGAGAAGAATGTTGTCTTTGCACTCTAGAAAGTTCAGCAGAGGGAACACCCTAAGGACTTGGCAGAGAGGGGTATTTCCAGTAAGTAGGAATTGTAATTTGCCCCTTGCCACTCAAGTTCATTGAATGCATATCTTAACTGCTTCTGAGCTTATGTTCACAATCCCCACTGATAGTGGGTGTTTTTCGAGGGAGACTAAGCCCAAATTATGGGGAGAATGTTTTATGCCAACTGTTCTTACTCTTCCTTGTCAGTAAATCCTTTATCTAAGGGCTAACAGATTTATTGTTAATGGGCAATGATGGGATCTCAGGATCTACTGTGTTAACAACTTCAGTCCCATAGGGTTACCCCTAGAACCCTGATATTAGTAGCAACTTGTCCTCTGGGGAATGGGACCTGCAGGTAGAAGTATGAATTAGGGGAGTGAGTCCATAGGAAATGTTGTACAAACAATAGTGTTGTAAATATCTTGTGGTGTGTAAGCCTAGGGGTGGGATTAATTGATTTTCAAAGGGATTAAAGAGCTTGATACATTTCCTTGCATAATTAAAATTTTCCTAGAATGATATAACCAATTAACCACCCTGAAGCAATGAATTACTATTCTTGTCAATTATTGTCCTTCATTTATCTTCTTTGCCCTTCTAATGACTTCAAGGTGATGTCTCACAATTATTTAACTTTGTATTTCTCTGATATTTTTAGTGATTTTGAATACTTGTTATAGGGCTTTGGATAGTTTGTATTTTATCTTTTGAAAACTGTTCCTACTTAAAAAAAAAAAAAGTAAACCCTTACCTTCCATCTTGGAATCAATATGTGTATTGGCTCCAAGGCAGAAGAGTAGTAAGGGCTAGACAATGGGGGTCAAGTGACTTGCCCAGGGTCACACAGCTGGAAGTGTCTGAGGCCAAATTTGAACCCATCTCTAGGCCTGGCTCTCAATCCACTGAGCTACCCAGCTGCCCCCCACACACACTTTTTTAAATCACTTGTCTATTGGCAAATGGCTTTTGCCACTTATGTTGCTGTTTTGTTATGTCTGATTCTTGCTGAGAACATTTACAGGTTCTTGGGCAAAGATACTGGAGTGGTTTGCCATTTCTTCCTCCAGGTTATTTTCTAGATGAAGAAATTGAGGCAAAGAGGATTAAGTGACTTGTCCAGGATCATACAGCACTAGTAACTGTCCAAGGTCTGATTTGAGCTCAACTTTTCCTAACTCCGGGCCCAGGGTTCTATGAACCTAGCATAAATATATAATTGTGTCAATTGTCTTGTTGACATAACTTGTTCTCAGATGTTTAAGACAAAGAATTTCCCCCAAGCCATAACTTTTTATCTTATTCTAGCTACATTGATATTGTTTGCCAAAAAGCTTTAAAATTTTACAGAAAAACATTTCAATTGTCTTTTAGAACCTCCCAGGTGTATTTCTGAAGGATTCTCCTATTCCAAGTAAGAGACTCTTTTTCAATAGTCTTTTCTTCTTTTGCTCTCTTTCTGACATCTGTCACGTGTATCATTCTCAAGTCATATTTTCTTTAGTGTCTGCTTTGCTTTTGTTAATATTCACTAGATTAGAAAGCAAGAGTTGTGGGACTTAATTTTTTTAGACTTAAGAGAAGCTTGAGGGGCCCCAGTTATGTTTCAGACAAACTAGGTTTTTGCATTTCCTGAAAAAAACTTACTGCTCAGCATTTGATCGTGACATTTGACTGAGCTTTCTAGAAAGCAGAATTTCTATGTTCAAAATAACTGCCATCGTTCTAGGACTATTGACTCCTTAGAAGATTATCCTAAACATTAGGCTGATGCTGAGCTGCTACCAAGAGTCCTCCCAGGTGGAATGCGCTTTGGCGTCTCCTGATTTCTGTTGCTGAAGTGATGCCCGCGCTGTACAAGAAATGTCCGTCAAATGATTGATTCGAGTAACATTTGTCACCAGATCACCAAGTGCTAATTCATTTTGAGTTGCCCTGCAGGGAACAGTGGGCCCCCATAGGGAACTTTTCTTCGACATCCTACAAAGTCTAGCCTTTGTCCCACCATACTCTTTTCTGTCGCTGATCAAGCAAAATTTTATTTAAAGACAACTCTTTTCACTTGGGATGTGACAGCAACTTTGGAACAAGGGTGTGATTTTTTTCCTAGGGTATTCTTTCTTATTTCCTAGTTCTACTGGGAAGTGTCAAGTATGTTTTTCTTTCATTTTCTGCCTAACAATGCAACATGAAGGATGAGCTATCAAAGCCAGCCCTGTATCCTCAGGGGAGTATGAGACAGTGAGCCAACCAGGGGAGACCATTCCCTGGAACTTTAATGCCAGCGTTTCTTAGTGGTTCAAACAATGGTGATACTCTATCCCATCAGACTTCTGTAAGTCTGGGATATTTGCTTAGTGCAGCCTTTTTTCCAAGGTAGCGGTGGACTAAAAGAGTGGAGTCTGCTTTTTATGAAGTAATATCACTCTAATTGCTACACATAAATTGTGTGACAGGTCCACATTGCCAAGGGTTTTCAATCCTTTATTTTTACATCACCAGCATATTTTTTCCAGAATTCTCTCTGTGCAAGACACAAAATAGTTGTATATGTAGTCAGCTTCACTTAACATAAAAGACGGTGTTCCCAAATTAAATAATTTTTAGTGAAAATGAAATTTTAAATATTTTGAACACACACACACATATATATGGCAGGTTGAGTTATATTCTGCATTGATGTTTCTTCATAAAAATGATTGTGGACTCATAAAAAGCTTCAAGATTGTACATAGTGATGAATTTGTGAGATCTGTTTATGCTAACAGGAAGGTCCAATAAAACTTAATTCTAATACCACAGCCTCAATCTCTAAAGAAGTCTGTCTACAGGAAGGAAGTCTAAAGAAAAGCTGAACCTAATTGAGATTCACAATAGGAATCTTCTGAATTGCTTTTGCTGCTTTGGAGAGCAGCATGGTAGAGTTGAAATAGTCCTAGACTCCGGATCAAGAAGATCTGACTCCAAATCCTACTGTGCACATAGTACAGGCATGTGATCAGGAGTAACGAAATGAATAACTCTGAATTTTCTCATTTGTAGGACAAAGATTTGAATAACTATAATGATATCTTCCTTATAAATGTAATTGGGAGTCGTAAATAGTCAATGGAAATACAATGTTTTGCAAAATTAAAAGCATCATCTAATTGTCAATTAATATCGGTTTCCCTCTTTTGGGGAGAAAGAGGGGTTCATTTGAGCATAATTAAACTTTGGCCTGAACTTGTTTGCAGTCATTCATAATAGTTAATTATTGCCCGTGGCTGGTTTCTACAGTTGTTTAGTACAGGATATAGATGAAGCTAAGATTACAGGCTACGCAGTTGGCTTTTTCCATTGTGCCAGAAACACAGACTTAACCCCTACTCCTGCTGTCTCAAATGTTATTGATCACAAATAAGACGGGGCATGAGAAGGGGAACAGATTAATACAAAGCCATCATCAGGACTAAAGCAACAACTCCAAGTGCAAACCCTAGTGCCACGAGGTCAATGGCATCATCTTTATTCTCGAAGGACAGCTCAGTCCTTAAACAGTTGACCCTTTTGTCAGTCACTCAGCCACAGACAGCCCAGGATGGCCCAAACCATTAACTGTGAGCAATGGACGTTTCACAAAAGCATGAATGCCGTATTTTTAAACTTTACGTTGGTTTCTATGCCAAGATCCTAATGACACTGTGTATTCCTCATCCTTGTTCCATTTATTAAAAGGCAGGAAATGAAAATCAATAGCCTACGACACAGCATTAGCTGTACAAATGTAATGACTCAGAAGTCATGGACTATTAAAAAAAAAGAAAAAAGATTACAAAACAACTGTGTCAGTGTCAGTTCGATCAGCACTGTGTACCCTGGGGGGCTTGAAAGGGATGGAATTAAGAGTAAAAGAGTTGAAAGGGACCTTAAAGATCATGTCATCCAAATATCTAATCTACAGGAGTAGAAACTGAGTCTGAGAGAGGGTATGGAAATCATACAAGATAACATGACTAAATAATGGCAAAGCAAATAGTAGAACTCTAGTCCCTTCACTGCTGGTTTAGTCTTCTAGCTTAGAACTTCCATTTGGGTTCAAATCTGGCCTCAGACACTTCCCAGCTGTATGACCCTGGGCAAGTCACTTGACCCCCATTGCCTAGCCCTTACCACTCTTCTGCCTTGGAGCCAGTACACAGTATTGACTCCAAGACGGAAGGTAAGGGTTTAAAAAAAAAAAAAAGAACTTCCATTTGAAGAATCAAGGTCATCCTTGCTCATTTCTGACTGTTCTTTCCTGACTGAACGTTTACACCTTTGTCCCATCTGTCTTCTAAGCTAGAAATACATGTCCTGGGGGTTCCTCCAGTTTCTAGTGGGATCTTGCATCTCCATCTGAGGAACTAGACAAACCAGACATCCTCACTTATAACCTGGTTCTGCTTCTGCTTCTCTGGAATTTTTATACTTTGCTTCTTTTTACACACTCCCTCCCACTCCTATTGTCTTTCAACTTTATTTTTAAATACTTACTCCCCTTATTGGATTACAAGCTACTTTAGGATAAAGACATTTTTTCCTCGTACTTGTTTTCCCAGTGCTTAGCTCAGTACTTAACCGTTAAAAGTACTCAATATATGTTCTTGCAAGCTAGCTAAATCTTTCTATAATAATAAACAAAATGAAGTTTAACTTTTAATTAATGTTGATAATTTACCCTTAGCAAATATTGCCATCTTAGCATGTCTATTTCTCCCACCATGAAACACATCTAAATTTTAAAGTGAATGAATGAATTTTTTAATTACCCAAAAAATACCAAAAAATGAATTTTAAAAATGATCCCCTCCAAATTACTATGTACCAGGCACTATGCTAAGTTCAAAGGATACAAAAGCCTTTTGACTTTTTTTAAAAGATAGACCCTGACTTTAAGGAACATACATTCTACTAGGAAAAGATAGCACATATAGGGCACGGTAACTTGAAAGGATTTTTTTTTTTTTAGGAGGAGGTAGAAATGGGAGGTGATGAATGACACAACTAGTCTAGGGGACAGATGGACAGTGAGATGACTTAGGTGGATGACTAGATGTGGTATAAGGCTGAAGTAGGGCCAGGTACAAAAAGCCAGCCAGTGTATTTGAGTTAAATTTGAACAAATTAGTCAATGGGGTGGGATCTAGTTTAGGAGTGCCAAAGAACTGAGAAAGGAGAGTCATGAAGCCTATTTGAAACCCCAAGGTCCTTTGGCAAATAAATTTTTATTTTTTAGAGATTTTCTTCAACAAACTAAACCACAGGGTTAAAATGAGCAAATGGCAATATGTGCATTGGTCAGCAATGTTCAACTCTTTGGGATACCATGGATTTGTCCAGGGAGATTTCTTGGCAAAGATATTGGAGTAGTTTGTCATTTCCTTTTCCAAAATGTCCCCATTTTACAAAAGGTGAACTGAGTCAGTTAGGGATTAAGTTACTTGCCAAAGATCCCACAGCTATCTAAGACCAAATTTGAACTCAGATCTCCCTGACTTCAGTCAAAGTTCTTTAAACATTATACCACCTAGCTGTCTCATACTATGCATTAACATTGTCCTTTGGGCAATCTAAATTTGTAGCCATCAGATGTTATTGCTTAATTACATATGAAAAAGACTGGTAGAAATATGCTGAATGTCTAATTTTGAATGCTATCTCCTTAATTATTCCAATAACAAATACAATATTAATTCCTCTGCCTTTATTTTTAAAGAACTATAGGTTTTTTCATAAATTCAATTACTTAAAAATTATTGAATACATTTTTAATTAAAAATTATGGTTGTACATTAGAATTTTACTAACTTTACTGGATTGTTGAGTAATTTACCTTTCCTTACCCTTCCTCAAACCTTTTCAATATTAAATAAGGGTGTTTGTTTTTTTGTTTGTTTGTTTGTTTTGGTGCAATCTGTCTCCAAACAGCTTTACTTTCAGCCATATCTGATTAGACCTAAATCAGCTACCCTGAGCCTCATTAGTCACAAGTTGTTAGATAACTCCTGATCAGTAACAACAGAAGAAGAAGATACTGCATCCCAGTTTCCACCCTTCATATCAGTACTTCCTAATCAATTGATTTGCCTAGCCTCCTTCCCATTTCAGCATTTCTTGTCTGGTGTACATGGCTTAGCTGAATTCCCTCATCTTGATAGGTTCTCCTAACTCAGTTTCCAACTGTTAGAAGAATTCTCCCTTTAATTCACTGCTGGCTCATTCTTCTACTGCCAAAGGTCATGCTTCCTGATTTTACCAAAATCAATTTATTCATTCAGTACCATACCAATCAAAATGCTCAAACAGTATTTCATAGAGCTAGAAAAAATAATATAATTCACCTGGAAGCACAAAAGACCTAGAATAATATCTGGCAAGCAGGGAACAGAATGGAGAATCAGGTTTATCCTAAAGTTAGAAAGGCTAAAACCTATTTCTCCATCTTCATCTCTTTCTCTCTCTTTACTAATAAATGTTTATAATTCTGACAATGAGCCTCCAGATTAATTTTTATTTATAACAAAGAGATGTGGAAAAGTGGCAACACTGTGAACTGATCCAACCATTTTGGAAAGCAATTTGAAATTATCTTCAGAGAGATAAAAAAAACTTTGTCTACTCTTAGACCTAGCAATAGGAAACCAAATATACACATCTACAGATTTAATATTTGAAGAATAACTTGTAAATTTTCACCTTCAGAGAATGAAATGAAAAATGAAAACATGAAATGCATAATCTATATGTCTGTTTTGCTGTGTGATGCCTTCAATGGTGTGGGGATGAGCTGGGCAGGAGAAGCTGAGATGCCTAGAAATAAATTCTATTAATAAAAAAAAGTTTGGCAAAATAATCCTAATTCCCATGTTATTTCTTCTCTTCTTTTGTCTTTGAGAAGCTAATTATTTTTAATGTCTACAAGATCAACTATTGGTATTTTATTCTTAGTATAATAATTTTATAGTTGATATATTATAGAGGGAGACAGACATCCCAGAAGGGTGGACCAATTTTCAGACTGGGGTTTAGCATAGCTGGGTTCAGTATTTTTTCTGTGTTGCTCAGTTGAATTCTCTAGGCTTGATACTGTCCCATAATTCAGCTCCCCCACAGTTAGGACAATTCTCTTTTTAATTCACTTTCGGTTTTTCCTCTGCTGCCAGAATCTTCCGAATGTGCTTTCCATGCTATCTCCTAAAAGACAAATAGAAATATTCCCTTCTAAAGCCTTATCATTTTATGTTTAATTTTTTTACTTTCTGAAATTCAATAAAATTAAAATAATTGTCACTTTGCATCTATAGGTCCCCTTTCCAACCGAGAATTGTCTCCATGCTCAGCTCAGTAGTATTAGGGATTATGTCAGTTGCAGCTTCTAATCACTTCATTTAATTATTCTTTCTAATGTCCATTTGTTCTTCCTTCTGAGTGAATTTTTCCTTCAAAATTACTTAGTTGTTTACTATTTTCTTTCTCCATGTATTTATTGTTATTTCATAAATAAGTTATGCATTCTATCTATACATGATGTTACTCACCATTCATCCCTCAAAAGTTAATCTTTCCTTGGAAAACAAAACAAACAGTGAAACAAAAAATCCAAGGAGATAATATCTGATGAGGCATATGGTGATCTGTTTAAAGAATTTCTCACCTCTTATCCATGTAAATTGTCTCTTCTCAAGGCCCTTAACTAGCTCCAATTTCAAATTCCTTTTAGTGGTTTATTCGTTTAAATTAATAATTGCTTATAACATTATCTTGATTCTGCTTATTTTGCAGATTCATAAATTTTGAGCTATAGGGGACATCAGGGACCTTGCACTTCAATCTCTTCATTTTATGGATGAGAAAAATGAGGGAATTGTAGGAAAGTTATGACTAAAGTCGTGCTGTAAGTAGCAGAGTACAGATTTGAACTAAAGTCCTCTAATGCCATATGCACTACTCTTTCTATAATCCACCGTCTGTAATCAGTTCAGACAAATCTAATATTTTCTAAATTCCTTATTTTTATATTTTCACATATCTACAACGTTTATATATCATAGTTTTCATAATCAATGGTCAATTTCTTTGTTTATATTTCTTTGTAAACATAAAATATTGTTAGGAACATTTTGGTGTGTTTGTTGTCCTTCACTTCGGGATTTCCAATTCTTGGTGACTCCATTTGGGGCTTTCTTGCCAAAGATACTGGAATTTTTGTCATTTCTTCTCCAAATCATTTTTCATGTGAGGAAACTGAGGTAAATAGGGTTAAGTGAGATGTCTAGGGTCACTAGTATCTGAGTTTCAGATTTGAACTCAGGAAGATGAACTTTCTGACTTCAGACCTAGTATTCTATCCATATTTCCATTTAGTTACTCTAAAGGTACTGGGTCAAAGTGTGGTGATAGTTTGGTCACTTTTCTTGCAAAATTCCCAGTAGGAATCCATATCAATTGAACCACTTTATAACTCCAAAAAATACATCAGTATACCTGTCTTGCTATAGTTTCTCCACTAATGTCTAATAACTATATGTCAATATCAGATGACATCTATTTCTTCTATCAATCTGGTCAGTGGATTATTCTAGAAAAATAATTCTACTTTTTGGTTTTCTCTTTGCCCCTTTAATTTGCTTATTAGGGGTTTCTCAGATCCTTCAGATTCTTACTTCCACATTTATTCATCAATGTGAACAGGTTGGTCAGGGAAATTAAGTGGGGTAATGAATAATACATAAGAATACAGTGTTATAGTCACCTAATATGCATATTATTTAATAGTGTACACATGACTTAACAGTAGTGAAAGTGAATTCTCAGATTAAATCATGGTTGAGGAGTTTGGAAACTACTGAAGCATAGTTGCAAGATGTTAAACAATTTTGAATCAATTTATTGATTTGATTTGATTCATTGACTTGAATCAATGTTAAACAATTTTGGCATTACTTTCCAACCTATTTCAAGCTATCCCAAAAAAGAAAGAGGTCACCCAAAATGGAAAAATCATGAATGAGATTATTATCAGTCTCTTCTCTGTTCTCTTCTCCTCATCCAAATATATTTTAGAAGACATCAGTAATTATGTACTCCCCAACCTACTTCTTTTGTAAATTAAAAAAAAAAAGGAATGGTCTATTTATATATACAGAATATACTTTATAAAACTGTGGAAAGGAGTTAAGAATATAAAATATCTTGGTTCAAATCCCACCTCTGCAACTTATTACTAGTGTGAATTAGACAAATCACTAACCCTTTCTAGGCTTCTTTTTACTTCTCTGCAAAATGAGCAATTTGGACTAAATTGCTTCTAAGTTCTGTCTAGTTTGGATCTATAACTGTCTGATTATGGATATCAAATATAACATAAAAGAAGGAAACCCTATAATCTCAGCAGCACCCATTCAAATCTTTCCCATTAGCTCAATACCTTCCTCAGTTGAAGAAAGTCTGATAAATTAATTTGAGATAAGGTGTCTATTACTGGAAATGGCTTAATAGGTTCTTCCTTCTAGGCAACACTTGCATTTTCAATGTAAAGACCAGAGCATTCATTTCCTTAACTCTAATATTTTGGATGACAAGAGACTTTTTCAATACCCTTCAAGTCACTCCATAGAATAACCTATCTCCTCTGTTTATAAAAAAGGCTAATTCTACTTGAAAGAGATCAAGTCTGCCTTGGTAGCAGAAAATCTGGAATGGCTGAAGAATATTGGCTCAGCTGAAGAGAATGTGTTATAAGGTATAGTTGGCATCTTTTTCTGTTGTTAATATTCATGGAAAAGTGAATCATTTCTGCCTCCCTTCTGCCCTCATTCCATGCACAGACTTTACCATGACATCAGTCAGAGCTTTTTACAACAATAAATCTGGGCCAAATAATAAATTATGATCCTTCTTATTAAATTAAAATGTGCACACAGGAGAGGTTTAATTTTAAAGTCTCAAGACAAATGAAAACCTGGACAGTAAAACAATGAAATAAATTTTCACTACAAAGATAATGCCCCATGTACATTTTTGGTGAGGTTTTCTTTTTCTATTTTATTCTTTTGTCCCAAATAAGTTGTCAGAAGGCAAATGGTTCATAAATCTGCACTCTCAGAACTTGCTGCTCCAATAGATCAGCTTTTACACCCCTTAGAAGAAAGTCTCACCTTTGTGACGGACAGTTATATCTTTTCATCATTGATTTTATAGAACAAGTAGTATTTTCTGTTTGGAAGAAAAAACAAACTCATGAAATTTCAATCCTGCCAGATGTCATGGAAGACAGTGTCAAAACTATTATATTTTCAGGTGAAAGTGGAAGTATTCTATATATACTGAACTAGTAGTAGTTATTTCCTTAGATTAGGGAGGTTAAAATATTTCTCTGTCCCCTAAAGCCTGATAAAACTCACAGAGTTCTTAAAAGAGACAGAAGGGAAAAAAGGAACACCAGGTTGACTTTTAATCACCATCTTGAAGCAAACAGCCAAGTATTCAAAGAATCATTTGCTATGTAGTTAAATTCCAAGTTTTTATTCTTCCCTTGTCAGGAAAAAGAGATTGAGTAGAAAACCCTAGAAAATGTCCATCAGCTAAGAATGGCAGAGAAGTGTCCCCTCACTCCCTTTTTTAATGAGAAATTGGAAGTATAGGTGGTTGTTATGCCACATTCTACAAAATCCATAGACAGCACTCATGATTGACTTCATCCTACAGCCATCAGCTTACAGGAAATGCATATAAATCAAGTGCAGTATTTCATACCTCCCATGAGTTAAAGTTTAACTAATTATAAATTAAAGGACAAATGTCAAGGTAGAGTGTCAATGAAGTGCAAATGAAAATATACCAGAAGCTTCTCTGCTGTTTTGGATTATTTAATATAGGATTAGGATTAGGGTTGTAGGAACCTGAGGAGATTGGACAAGAATAATTGCTATAGTAAATTTCTCCATTTAAAATTTTTCCTTATTATCTAGAATCACCAGGAACTGGACGTCATCATATTTTAAAACCATATGTGCACTAAGGGCTGCCTCACTGTAAAACCAAGTCCCAGCAGAAACCATATTAAGATGTAATTGAGTTTTTTTTTTAAATAAAAAATAAATTTACAGTACAACATAGATAATGTTCAATTGTGGGTTTTTAGATCAATATGCAGGAAACCGGGATGGCCTATTTGAGTTTGACATCACTGTTCTAGGTTCCAGAGTATTTATGCAATTTTGATCAATTATTCAATTAAGGAATGTATATTAAATACCTACTGTATATGCATCTGAATTCTTATAGGCACTAGAAATATAAATAAAAGTAAAGTCCCTGACCTAAAGGAGATTATATTTTACTGGGAAGGAGTTCTAATGTTTATAGAAGATAAAATATAGCACACACAAATATATACATTATTTTAATTATAAATATATTAAAAATTTTCCCTGCTTTGACTACAATATATCCCATAGGTTTTTTATATACTGTCTCCTCATTATCTTCTCTTATGTCTCAAATTTAGACTTCAGAATTTTTGTTTAGGTCTGACTTATTCCTCAGGAATGCTTGGAAATCTTCTATATTATTGAATATTCATTTTCCCCTGAAAGAATATATTCACTTTTGCTGAATAGGTGACTCTGGGTTGTAAATCCAGATTGATTGTCTTCCTGAATATCGTATTCCATGACTTTTGACCCTTTTATGTAGAAAAGCCACTTGGCCCTGTGTGATCTTGATTGTAGTTTCATAATATTTGAATGATTTCTTTCTAGCTGATTGAAATATTTTTTCCTTGGCTTGGTGGCTCTTAAATTTAGCTATTATATTCCTGAAAGTTGTCATTTGAAGATTTCTTTCTAAAGGTGATCTGTGAATTCTTTAAATTTCAATTTTATTTTCTTTTTCAAGGATGTCTGAGAAGTTTAACTTTGATAATTTCTTGTAATATGATGTCCAAGTTTTTTCTTTTTTTTTCTGGATCATGGCTTTTGGGTAGTCCAATAATTCTCAAATCATCTCTCCTAGATCTATTTTCTAGTTTTTTTTCAATATTTCATGTTTTCCTCTGCTTTTTCATTCCTTAGCTTCTGTTTTATTGTTTCTTGATTTCTCATGAAGGTCAATTATGATTTTTAAGATCTAATTTTCCTCTGTCAATTTTTGTTTTTGCTTTTTCAATTAACCCATTTCTTCTTGCATCATTTTCATTTCTCTTTCCCACTTTTCCTCTGCCTCTCTTAATTGGTTTTTGAAGTATTTTTTGAGCTCTTCCAGAGTGTCCAATCCATATTTTTCTTTTGGACTTTGCATGTTTTTTTCTTTATCTGTCTCCTTATATGTCCATATTTTGCTCTTTGTCGCCATAAAAAGTATTTAGAGTTAGGTGCTTTTTTTTGTTATTTGCTCATTTTTCCTATCTAATTATAGCTGGGTTTGGGTTGGGGGGAATGATGTGATGTTAGGAGGGCTGAGAGGCCCACCCTCTGATGATTCAATTGACCCTTGAGAGATAGCTTAAAGTCTTGCCTCAAACTTAGGTATAAGGTTTTGATTTCACTCTGATCTTGATCAGTTCAGGGGCTGATCAAATTCTAGTCCCAGGCTTAGGCTCAAGTTTTTGGCTTCACTGTGTACTTGATCCACTCAGGCACAGCCTTCATTGTCCTGTCTTGGAGATTTTCCCCGAGCTTTAGGCAAAAAGATCAGTACTTAATACTATCAGCCACCCCAAAGTGTGAATTCAGTCCTTATCTCAAACCCAGATTGGAATTCCTTGGGTTAGGGCTTCAGACTTCTCCACAGGTTTGAAATTTCAAGGGGTATGGGTTGGTTTGTTCAACTATTTGCCCAGGCAGGATCTCAGGGTCTGAATATTGACCTAAGGATATGTTGCAAAACTTGGACAGCAGATGTGGGGTGGGAGTATGTGGCTTGTTCTTCCCTTCTTGCTACAGCTTCTTTCTGGCTCTGCTTTCCTGAAGCCCTAGTGCCCCACATGTTCTTTGCCTATATTTTGAGTTTTTCTTTTCTTGAAAGTTGTTTCACACTTGCCTCCTTATTGGTTCTTTCACTCCTGTATTTGTTTTATGGTGATATTTTAATATTGGTTGGAGAGGATTCTCATGGTGGCACAGAGCTGCTCTGGGTCACTCTGCCATCTTGGCTCCAACCCTGGAAGTCCACTCTGCATTTTCACTGTGAATGAGAATTAAAATGCAACCAACTATGTAAGGACCCATTAAAGCAGATAGTCTAATCCACCGTTATAAAACTGTTTGCTGTCATTGGAGAAGACAGGCCAATAGCTTGATTTAAATAGCTATTTCCATTCTTCTGGCTTAGATCCAGTGTAATTCTTTAATAATTATTAAAGTATTTGATCATCTCTGATTTCCTGCTAAAGCTAAGGAATGTTTCCTTATTCTAATTACAACTCATGTCAGATATTCCCTCAGTACTCTCATCCCCTCTTTTTTTTTTTTTGGCTGATTCCTGACTTTCCCTATTTTCTCTTCTGTAAAGGGTTTTAAATATAGGTAAACAGAGGCAAAGTGGGTTAACTGACTTGTGCAGGTTTGCATTGCTAGAAAAGCTGGACAAGCCTACTGGATGTTTCTCCCAATTCCAGGAGAACATAAAAGGAATGATGGATTATTGGATTATGTTTCGAAAGTTTGTCACTGTGTTCTTAAGAAGGTTTTGTATTTTAAACATTCCTTCTCTTGTGGAAGAAATAAAAACCATTCTGTACCTGACAGACTCAATTTTTGTTCTTATATCCTCTGGCTTATCATACAGTACTCCAGAAACCTAGAGAAAAATCAATTAAATATAGCTTGTCTGTGGCTCAAATTGATGGTCTCTCCAAAATGGATTTAATTTAGTTACCTCTAGAAAAGTTACTCTATGTATAAAGTAGTAAATATATATCAGGTATAGTATTTATTTATAGCTATTTGTGTTCTTTGGGCTGTGTGGAGTTTTCAGGGAGGACTAGAACCTCCAGGGTAAGGGCTTACCTTGATAATCCTTTCCAGGGCTACTCAGGTCTTTTATTGTTCACCTTTCACCCAACTCTTACCTGGGGCTCCAAGAAGCTGTAGCATGTTTACCAGTGTAAGGTTTCAAATAAAAAGACTGGACTAAGTGTATAAAAATGTGGTCACCAATATTATATTACTCACCAGGGTGACTTTTTATGGTAGTTTATTTATAAAAGGAGAAAGAGTGAAAGTAAGGAAATAAGAGAATAGATAATTACTCTGGCCTGGTCTGAATCAGGCAGGGCTTCAGAGACCCTAGAAAAGGGGCCCCACAGGTAAATTAACAAGGGTTCTAGCCATGAAACCTCCTCTAAGACAAGGGGCATCTCTGGAAGCTAGTACCTCAAGAAAAGATAGGAAAAGGAGTCAGCCTTTCCACTCACCCACATGGTAGTTCTAAGGGGAAATTCCAAGAGCAGTCTGAGCTTCTTCAAGGTCAAGTTCAAAGGTGAAAGAGCTCATCACAAGTAATTTTTCCCACTTTTAAAGACCCTCCTTTTGTCACTTCCTGTGCCTTCGTTCCACTTTACATAGACCAATTGGAGCTAGAGCTTTGCTTAGGACTTCCCAGGGGGCAGTCAGTTGATTTTGATTTATCTACTATAGCACACGTGGGTCACAGACCTCCTCATACTTAAGGATAAGTGGAGTATATATATATATATATATATATATATATATATATATATATGCGAGGGGAGAGTTAATTCCATCTTTATACCAGCCACACAATAAAACCATCTTGGCAGACAGGTTAAACCAAGTTGATAGTAACCTACATACCTCAGATTCTTTGGGATGAGGGATGTCTACCCCAAAAGTATATGAAGACGTCTTCTAGAAGAATAAGTATATGAGAAAAATTTGTTCCAATGGCCATGAAGGTGGAGGAATCGGACATTGTGAAGTGCTAGGTGCTTGGTCAAACACTGAAGATGCCAAGATTATGCACTGCATCCCAAGGCCATCACCAGTTGTCTTGACTTTTGTCTTGCCACTGGACTTTGATGACTCCAGAAAGAGAGTGAGGCTAACAATTTGTGCAGCTCTGCTTTACTTAAATGCAATTCATGCACAAGTCAAGACATTACCTGTTAATTGATTGATCCTCTTCATAAATGAAAGATCAACAACAACAATTTATTTCCTCTACCACAAACAAAATGTTTAAAGCACAAAACATTAATAAGCAAGCTCCACATGGCCTTAAAATATTTAGAATTAGTCTGGAGATGTTTATTTTGGGAATGTTAACCCTGAAAAAACACAGGCTACTTGAGGTGAAGAAATGGGCTAGGGAGTAGGGTGGGGAGTATCGGGACATTCCTGTAACCTCTGCTTCTAGAAAGGCCAAGGCTAGTGGATTACTACTGAGCTGCAGTAGTGTGAAGCTGACCCAGTGTTCAAGTCCAGCACCAAGAGTAGCAATCCCCTATGTGGGGTGCCATCAGACTGACTAAGGAGAGTAGAAATTAAGCAGCCCAAAACTGTCTGTATTCCTCTTTGTCTTTCTGTCTCTCTTTGTCTGTCTGTCTGACAATACATTAAGACTTCTGTTTGTGAGACTACTTGGAAGGCATATATATATATATATATATATATATATATATATATATATATATATATATAATTTCAGATCAGCTCTTCACTGTCCAAAAAAAATCTCTCCATATTTATAATTTTTGACAAATTAGGTCAGGTCTCAGCCTCATTCTCCTATTAGTGATCACATCCTCCTTCAAGGATTGCTAAAGTGTACACAGAACGGGTACTTTCTTCAATGCAACTGACCCTGGAGACTCAAGATGTCTGGAAATCATAAACTTGCTTCCAAGAGAGAAACTGTCCACCTTAGAATTTTTGTTCAGTCACTTATGAATGGAAAAAAATAAAGGAGGAAAGATAGCCATCCATCCAAGGTCAGGCTTGATTAGCAGTTCCCTAACCTAACTCCCAAAAGGAAACAGGAGACACCCCAAGCCTGTGGCAGTGCTAGGGTTACTTGAGTCCATTTGAAAAGTTGAAGGAAGGGAGAAAAAGAAGTCCAAAGGACTCCTTTAGAAAGGTCCACCAACTTCCGGGTAAGCATGGCTGCAGAGTAGACGCGGCTGGCTTCCCCTCCTCAGACCCAAGGACACAGACGACCTCAAAAGCCCCCCCCCCAAAACCAAAACAACCATCCTCATAAGAACAGAGAGACCCCACACTAAGGCGCAGCACTGAAGGTAGGAGGGACTCTGGCATTTCCACAATATAAGGGAACAAAAAGCTAACCCACCCTCCCCCCACCCACTACACCGAAGGAGCCAGAGTTTAAGTCAACACTGGCCACAATCAACAAGTGAGGGAGGGGCACCCCAAGACTGAACAACAGGCAGCCCCAGGTCTGGGGACCTGAGTAAGAACACCAAGGACCTCCCTCCCCCTGTGAGTAGTAAAACCCGAAACCCTGGCAGGCGGGCAAGGGGAACTCAGATCATGGGTGCCCCAGAACTAGAGCGCAAAGAGTGCACGAAGGGATCCCCTAAAGTGAGCAAGGGGCACCCACAGGTCTTGGGAGTTAACTAAAAACACCAAAGACCCACACCTGAGAGGAGTAACACCCTAAACACCAGCAGGTGGGGGAGGGCAGACCCTGGGCTTTCCTGGGAAGACAGCACAGCTGCAGAGAATGGAGAATTTGCCTGAGGCTAAAGCCTTGAGCATTAAACCCTTACACTGAGAGCCAGCTCTTCTTACTCAGATGTCTGGCTGGAAAGGGGAGGGAAAAAAAAAAACATAGAGATGGCAAACAGTGCACAGGAGCAACAGCCTCCAAACACCAAGAAAAGCAAGAAGAAGGGGGTGACTTTGGACACATTTTATGGAGTGAAAATAAAAAATACAGAGGAAATAGAAGAGGAAACACAAACAAATGTTCCAAAACCTTCCAAAAGAAATGGAAATTCTCCACAAGCTCTGGAAGAATTTAAATTAGAAATTATCAAAAAGATGGAAGCTTTCTGGCAGGAAAAATGGGAAATAATGCAAAAGTAACTCAGCAATCTGAGGGAACAAAATATGCAAATGCAGAAACAGCTCGAAGCCTCAAAAAATAGGTCAGAACAAACTGAAAAGGAAAACCAGTCTTTAAAGGTCAGAATCAGGCAACTGGAAGACAATGATCTTGCAAAAGAGCACAAATTAATAAAGCAAAGTCAAAAGAATAAGGAATTAGAAGATAACATAAAATATCTCACTGACAAGGTGACAGACCTGGAAAACAGAGGAAGGGGAGACAATCTGAGAATCATTGGTCTACCAGAAAAAACAGAAATAAACAGTAATCTTGACATTATAATACAAGATAGGGACAAAATATGCATTGAAAGAGTTCACAGAACACCCTCTACACTAAATCCCCAAAAGACAACTCCCAGGAATGTAATTGCCAAATTCCAAAGCTTCCAAGCAAGAGAAAAAATCTTACAAGAAGCCAAAAAAAGACAATTTAGATATAAAGGAATACCAATCAGAGTCACACAGGACCTAGCAATTTCCACTTTGAACGACCGTAAGGCCTGTAACATGATATTTAGAAAGGCAAGAGAGCTGGGTCTTCAACCAATAATTAGCTATCCATCAAAACTGACTATATACTTCCAGGGGAAAGTATGGGCATTCAACAAAATAGAAGATTTCCAAGTATTTGTAAAGAAAAGACCAGAGCTCTGTGGAAAGATTGACATCCAAACAGAAAGAGCAAGAGAAACATTAAAAGGTAAATATGAAGGAAAGGGAAAAGGAGAAAAAGGTTATCTTTTTCTTTTATTCAAACTTTGTTCTATAAGGACTACATTTATATCAAATTTTATATATATATATATTAATATGTGGGGAAAATGTAATGTGTAACTCTCAAAAATTGTATGCATCATTAGAGTAGTAAGAAGAATCACGCTTGGGGAAAGTTTGGGGCATCAAGATGACATGGAGAAGGGAGGGTAAAGAAAAAGGGAGGGGAGGAATCGTCTATGGTACTAAGATATACTCCAAGAAATAGAAAGGAAAAAAAAAACTAAATAGAAAGGTCCACAACATGAGTCATTCTTTTTGTATCAGTAGACACTCCTCTTCAATATAGCCTTCTCTCCCACCTTCAACTATCAAGGGATGGGGTTCCAAAGGACACTAATTTTTTCAAGATCCAAAAACAGCAGGTACTTCCTGCATTTCAGGATTGAGAGTTCTCTAGAGAACTAGAACTCATCTTCTGTAAACTGACCATTGAATGCCTGTCTCCACACATACTCTGGCTACATGTGTACATGTTTGCATGCATTCACACACACACACACACACACACACACACACATATATATATATATATATAATATACAAATGTGTATTAATCTAATATATCTATTTTACTGGTAAATTAAAAAGGTTTCTATGTATAATTATGAAAACAATTTAAACAAAAATGAAATGAAAAAATGAAAACTTTTAACATGTGAACATATAAAATTTTTTAATTGTTTTCATTTTTTCATTCATTTTCATTCATCAAAAATTTAAAAAATTGGATTTTTGAAACCCCTTACATATATAGAACTGTTGAAACATTTTAAATTTTTATGAAATATTTCATATATTTATAAAAATTATATAAGTGGTGAAATCTTTTTTTTTTCTATTGTTGTTAAAATTTGCCAACAATTCTGGGTAGAAAGTTACCTATATTGTGAATAAATAGAAGATATTTTTCTCTGAGATCATCAGTACACATTCTTTCCAAAAAAGTTTCTATCTTGTGCTTTTATAAGAGGTCTAAAAAGAGGGAAAAAATATCTGTGTTCTATTCATTCTGAAGAATAGTGTTCCTAAAAATAATTTGAAGCTTTGAAGCTTAGCAGTCAATGTTTGGGAGATTTCTTTTTCTTTCTTTCTTTTTTTTAGAGCATTGAGTGCCCAAGATTATTGAACATGACACTGACATTGGTAGTATTCTTTTCTGAAATAAATGAACCATCATGGGCCATCAAAGGGGCAATGGTGGATTTAATGGAGCCATTTGAGCAAGCAACTTTCAATCTTATTGCTGTTCCTATCACATTGAGCTGGGTCTCCTTTTTTATATTCAGTCTGTTAACTAAAGTGGAAGAATTTAGAGAAAGAAGAAACCCTGGGGGATTGTAGGCTCTTGGTGAAAACTAAATAAATGGATCAAATAGGCTGTTTAAGGAGAATAAATAATAAAAATAAATTAAAAGAAAAAACTTTTAAAGAGGTATTTTCAATTTGGTGTAATACCCATTTGACATGTTTTAAAGAAATGTCAAGAGGAAAGATAAGCTGATTTAAATGATAGAAAAGATCTAGAAAGTACTTTTGTGTTTCAGCTTCATTCAGGTCCTTTGCAAAATGAAAATAAGGATGATGAAAACTTTGTTGATTGTGACAAGATTAGTGGCCATCAGAACCAATGCTTTTCTTCTCATATGACAGTTTATGGATAGAGGATGGATTTACCACTCTCCAGAGCACAGGAAGGAATAAATAAGAATCTGCATCAGCATGAAGAAGTGCTGACATCACCATTGTAAATCATTTCAGAGAGCCAAAAAATTTGAATCCAAAAGCTAATTCCCTAAGATACTATCATCCAAATAGGTAGAAGTGACAAATCTCAAAAGGACTTGGGGGATGACTTATTTCACACTGCTGTCTGTATGCAAGATGAAGGAAGATTTCTTTCACTGCAAATATCATTCACCCATGCTTCTTATGAACCTGAGCTTAGCCTTTGTCCAGTCGTATTTGTGGTTTAAGGCAAATTAATAATCAATACCAACTTTTAAAATAATGAAGATATCTCTTATGGACCAATAAGATGACAACAATTTCATATTCAAAACTCAGGAAAGTGGAAATATTTCTATTTGTCTGATGCTATTATTTAGTCCTTGTCAGTATCTCATAGTCAGACATTTTATGTTGTAACTGTCAAGTGCTATGCTATCATATTTACTACTGTCAATTTCACTGGACACTTTAGTGATATCTGCATTTTGAGAAAAGTCCAGGGACCTGTATTCCATACATTTATTTCCTGGCACATACTTATTTTCATCTTGTCATTGGGGTACTCATGTTTCTGTATCCAGAAGAGTGATTTCTCCATGATGAGAAAAGAGAAAAAATTCTGAAAAACAATTTATTTGAACATTAATTCAATTTTTACTCTGCAATCCTTACTATCAGTAAGAAGCTTATTCTGACATTTGTGAAGAATGGGTGATATATTTCATCAAGCTAATTTATGGTGCCATTTTCCACGTTTTTACTGCACTGTTCAGCATTTCACTAGGTGCAATAGTTATTTTAGTGTTGTGAGAAGATATAGTCCAGGAAAGCAATATAATTTACAATGTACTCAGATTTTTATATTTGTTCTTTTTTATATCCCTCGGTGCCAGGAAAATAATTCTTGGAAAAATAGAAGTCCTATAAGTTTATGTGACCTTCTTTTTTCTGATAAAATATTATCATTTACCAAAATATGCTGACTGAATGTATCATGTAGCATTCAGTTGGTGCCTGGACATCTAAATGTATGTTAGAAAAGTACATCTTAATTGCAATACCAACTTTTGTTTCTTTGTGCCTTTGAGTGTCGGGTGAAATATTTCTCTACTACTTCCTGGCTACAAATTAGTTTAAAAAATGAAATTATTAACTTCCAGAGTGCTGTTATTTTCCCCCTCAACAAGAATTTGAGAGAACACCAGAAACTCCAGTGTTATAGCATAACTTCAATCCTGCATCACCAGTTGCTTGATATGCTTCCATCCCTAGGAGTTCCCATCAGCACATCAAGCTTGTCACAACTAATATGAAACTCAGCATCTCTATTGCATCCCTACCAACCCTCCTGCCAAGATTCCCATTATCTGTTGAGAACATTACCTTCTCTCTTGTTACCTAACTTTGCAACCTTGACTCCTTTATTCACCTATATCTCACATATCCTATTAGCTGCCAAATGTTGTCCAGTGTACTTCCACAAAATCTTTCCCATCTATCCCTTTATATTTACATGGAAGATTTCCTCATTCAAGCCCTCATTGGTTCTTGTTTATTTTTTTTGTTGCAATAATTTCCTAAATTGGTCTCTTGTCTCCCATCTCTCCCACTTTCCAATATATCCACTACATATAAAGGCATATAATAAGCATAGTCTTATGCCAAATAAAGGCATATAACACAGTTTTATCATATAAGTCCTCTGTTCAAAAACTTGCACTGGGTCTCTATTTTTTCCAGGCTAAAAATTCAGCTCCCTTGACTTAGAATATAAAGTCTTCTACAATATAGCTTTCAAATAACTTATTAGATTTCATTCATATTACCCTAATTCAGAAATACTATATTCCAGCACAGCTCATCTCCTAGTTCAACACTCCATCACACTTCTCCATTTTTACTCAGCATGTCTCTGTAACTTTTACTCTATTGACTTCTCATTTCCATTGCTTAGCTTCATATTCTGCCTTCAGGATACAACTTAGGAGCCATTTCCAACTGAATATATTTCTTGGTCCTTTCCCCTTTGCCACTAAGCCTTCTTCCCCCATTGTTAGTGCTTTCCCCCTCTTATTATTATCTGGCATTAATTATCATATATGTGTTGTATTACCATCCACCTGCTCACAATAATTATTTTTAATAAAACTGAAGATACCTGAGCATGGAGATTGTCACTCCCCCGCTTTTTTATTCATAGTACTAAGTACGTAGTTGATGAATGAGGTATTTTAGAAATTAAATCAAATACACATTTCTAAGTTGTGTTACTACAGACAAGTCACTTAATGTTTTTGAGCCTCAGTTACCCTCTTCTGTAAAATAAATATACTTACACTATTGACTCAGAAAATTGTTGTAGGGTAAGTTTGTAAACAACATTAAACAACTATATAACAGTTAAGTCACCAGGTGTCTCAATGGAGAGCTAGGTCTAGAGTCAGGAAAACTTGAATTCAAACGTGGCTTTAGATACTTACTACCTGTGTAACCCATGGCAATTATTTAACCTGTGTGAGCCTCAGTTTCCTCATCTATGTAATGTAACAATAACCCCTATCTCTTAGTATTGATGTGAAGATCAAATGAGATAATATATGTAAAGGGTTTAGCACAGTGCTTGTCACAGAGTAGATATTATACAAAGTTAGCTATTATTATTATTTTTTTTATTCCAGCAGAACATCAACATAAGTAAGGAGTGAAATAAGTAAATTATTTGACCTGAATTGATAGTAGTTTGATGAAGTGCATGCTCTGTCTGTATCAGGCTGTAGTTCTCACCA
This sequence comes from Monodelphis domestica, assembly GCF_027887165.1. Taxonomy (NCBI): domain Eukaryota; kingdom Metazoa; phylum Chordata; class Mammalia; order Didelphimorphia; family Didelphidae; genus Monodelphis; species Monodelphis domestica. The sequence continues at coordinate 248,746,071 of NC_077234.1, forward strand.
CCTGAATGACTGGTAAACCACAATCTGACTGCTGTTGCTTTTGTACAAAAGGGTTTATTGAAAGGAAGGAGAGCCAAGTTTGGTTTCCCTAAACACTAATTTCTCTATTTCTCCTCCCTCCAATTTGGGAGATCTTCACGGATCTATCTTGCTATCCTTACTTCTACACTGACTGCCTAAACCCCAAAACCCTATTTATCTTTCCTGACTACTGGCCCCCAGAACATTATTGGTGGATGAGTTTACAGTTCAGCTGGATTAGATAGGGTGGAGGTGATAGCAAAGTCACCTTAGTGAATCCAGACAAAAATGGTTACAGCTTCGCTTGCTGACAGACAGATCTCTGGGTTCAGGCAGGTTTCTTCTCAATACAGATGAAATCTATTAGGCTTCTGGAATACAGGAACTAAGTTTATGGGAACAGAAGAAATCTGGATGGATCTAGGAGACAGAATGGTTGATAGAAGAAATCACAGAATCAGGGCAAATGGCTTCCCACAGAAAGTGGCTTTCTTTTCCCTGTAGGAAGTGCTCTCTCCAAGTTCATGATGAGACAAGAACACTCCCCTCTCCAGAACTCTGCTCGTCTCCTTTATATCTGTTCCCCACACTCTTTGGAACATTTCCTGTTTTGTTCCATGCACGAGCCACCTTGTTTTGCAAAGCCATGAATCTGCCTTCTGCAAAATACCTTAGCTGTCTTTTCCCTCTTTCAGGAGATAGAAGAGAATACATTGCTTCTCTTGATCGAGTTCAAATTTAGATATCTTGGCTAAATGGAAACTATATTGTCAGAAAGACTATGGGGAGTAGAAAACATGGCAAAAGAACTGAAGGAAGACAATTTTCAGATTTTCATAAGAGGAAAGAAAGTGAAATCCCTAACCCATGACTTGGATTTCTGGGAAATTTTACAAATTATTATTAAAAATATGGCTAGACCAAAGGGCAACAAAAGAATATCTACCCTTTGACCCAGCCATAGCACTGCTGGGTCTGTACCCCAAAGAGATAATGGACACAAAGACTTGTACAAAAATATTCATAGCTGCGCTCTTTGTGGTGGCCCAAAACTGGAAAACGAGGGGATGCCCATCAATTGGGGAATGTCTGAACAAACTGTGGTATATGTTGGTGATGGAGTACTATTGTGCTAAAAGGAATAATAAAGTGGAGGAGTTCCATGGAGACTGGAACAACCTCCAGGAAGTGATGCAGAGCGAGAGGAGCAGAACCAGGAGAACATTGTACACAGAGACTAATACACTGTGGTATAATCGAACGTAATGGACTTCTCCATTAGTGGCGGTGTAATGTCCCTGAACAACTTGCAGGGATCCAGGAGAAAAAAACACCATTCATAAGCAAAAGATAAACTATGGGAGTGGAAACACCGAGAAAAAGCAACTGCCTGAATACAGAGGTTGAGGGGACATGACAGAGGATAGACTCTAAATGAACACTCTAATGCAAATACTATCAACAAAGCAATGGGTTCAAATCAAGAAAACATCTAATGCCCAGTGGACTTACGCGTCGGCTATGGGGGGTGGGGGGAGGAAAAGAAAATGATCTATGTCTTTAACGAATAATGCTTGGAAATGATCAAATAAAATATATTTTAAAAAAATATGGCTAGAGTGAAAATGAAATGGGTAGTAATCACTTAAACCCAAAAGTAGATTCATCAAATCATTTATACTAGACTATATTCAACTCATTTTGGTGGGGCTAAAAGATTGAAAGATAGGATAAATGCTATACAAATAGCAAATGTAGGTCTTGGGAAAGCATTTGATGAAGTTTTTTAGACTATCCTTGAAAATTAGATAGAGAAATTGGAATCAGACCATGGTAGAATGAGGTTGATTTGGAATCATTTTCAAAATTGGAAGCAAAATGTTTGATGAATTGTCGACTTGGAAAGAAGTCTACAGAGGAGAGCCTTAGAAACCTCCCTTACTATTTAAACTATTTGTCAGTAATTTGAATAAAGAAATTGACAGCATCCTTTTTCAGATTTGCAGATAACATAAAGTTAGGAGGAATAATTAATGCACTGAGTGGTAAAGTCAAGGTCCAAAAAGATCTTGACATTGGATTCAATATAATGAGATAGAATTTAAAAGAATTCAAAGTAAAATCTTTTTGCATGAGTTTCCCTCTGATTAATGCATTGCAGACTTCACTGGACCCAAACATCTATTACCTGGTAATCCATTTCCTCCTTCTTTTCATGAATAAACATGTGTCTCATATTTTTAGATTATCTTTTTGTAAGTAAACACTGAACCCAAATGAAACTTTCCATATCTGGAGGTTTGGAATCAATGAGAAAGATTTCTTAAAAATTATTTTACTAAATATATTTTTTAAAAAACACTCAACAAAAATAGGTAAATAGATGTTCATTAAGGAAATACAGGTGCAATTCTCCAGGTCCCTGCCCACAGGGATACACCCAGGTCAAAAATAATAGCTTAAACAGGAATAAACAGTTCATCAAATTTGAAGACTTGCCTTCTCTTTTAGATATTGGCTTACATAAAACTTTTCCCAAATGGACCTTAGTTTATTTAAACTATCCACTTTTCAGGTCTTAATGACTAAAAGTTCTACATGAACTTTAAATCATTAATTTCATGTTGCCTAATCAGCCCCTTAGGACCCAAGGCCAAGGCAGAATGAATAATGCCATACAAGAATTATTGTTAAGAGTTGTTTTCATTACATAGGAACCATTTCTGACAGATGTCTATGTTTGTAAGTAGTCCATGTGTCTGCATCTTCATTAAATACCCTCATCTCTCTCTTCAGAAAAATTATATATATTTAGTGAGGTTAAACTTCCCAGGTACCCCATGGCTAAGAAGATCCCCAAGTACGTAGGGGCAGCTAGGTAACACAGTGGAGAGAGTCCCCCCTGAAGATGAGTTGAGAGGAACTAGATTCAAAGCTGGTTATCAACACATGTAGGGTGTTAGGCTCCTTAACATATATAAGCATTATAGCATTTCTAGCCTGAGGCGACTTCAAGATCTTCTTGTCCAGCCTTAACCTCCCTCCTGATCTCCAGTTTCTCATCTCCTATTGTATGCTGGACAACTTGAAATAGATGTCCCTTACACATCTTCAACTCAATACTTCCAAATCAGAATTTATTTTGTCCTTAAAATCGTTCTCTCTTTCTAATTATCATATTACTAATAAGAATAGTGCCATCTTTCATCATCCAGGTTTATAATCCATGAGTCATCCTCAATTCCCCATTCTCTTAGCCTCCATATTCAAGCAGTTGACAAGTCTTGCTCTTTTGGTTCATTTTCCTACACAAGTTCCCACTTTTCTACTCTGATGCCTCCAGTGTAGGCTCTCATCATCTCCTGCCTGGACTCTTGAAATAGATTGTTCTTTAGTCTCCCTTCCTCAACTCTCTTCTCTAATACATTCTCCCCTAAGTCATCAAACTGATCTTCCTAAAACAGAGGACCTCTTAAAAAAACAAACAAACAAACAAACACCAGTGACTCCTCTGTTACCCACAGGATCAAATACAAAATCCTCTGTTTTACTTTTTTTTTTTAGAAGCCTTACCTTCCGTCTTGGAGTCAATACTGTGTATTGGCTCCAAAGCAGAAGAATGGTAAGGGCTAGGCAATGGGGGTCAAGTGACTTGCCCAGGGTCACACAGCTGGGAAGTGTCTGAGGTCAGATTTGAACCTAGGACCTCCCATCTCTAGGCCTGGCTCTCAATCCACTGAGCTACCCAGCTGCCCCCTCTGTTTTACTTTTAAAGCTTTTACAACTTGAATTTTTCTATTTTTCCAGTCTTTTTACATCTTACTCCTTTCCATGCACTCTTCAACCTAGTGACACTAGTCTCCTTGTTATTCCTCTCACAAGACACTCCATCTCTATCTTTTTATTTTATTTTATTTTATTTAAACCATTATCTTATGTCTTAGTATCAGTTCCAAATCAGAGCAGCAAAAACTAGATAACTGGGGTTAAGTGACTTGCCTAGGGTCACATAGTTAGAAAGTTTTAGAGACCCGATTTTAACCCATTTCCTCCTAACTAGACCTGACACTCTGTCCATGGTGCTATCTAGAGGTCCCTAGACTCCAAGCATGCCTTCCAGGGTTTCCTTCAAGTCTCAACTAAAGTTTTGTCTTCTCCAAAAAGTCTTTCCCAGTCCTTCATCTTAATCATTTCTCTCTGAAATTACTCCTAATTTATACTATAAATAAATTGTTTGTATAGAGTTATTTGCATGTTTTCTCATCTATTTGACTGTGAACTCTTTGAGAGTTGGGACTATTTTGCTTTACTTTGTAACCCAAAACTTAGCACAGTGCCTGCCACATAATAGAGGATTAATAAATATTAGTTGCCGGATTGACTGTTATACAATTTATCATTTTAAAATCATAGCAAGTCAGTACTGAAAGTAAGCAAATCATCTAATCCAATTCCTTCATTTGATAGGCAAAAAAATCAGGAAGTAAAAAGTTGAAATGATTGCCCAAGGTTAACATTGGATTTCAACCCAGGACTCTTGATTTATGAGCAAAATTATATGTTTGAAATTCTTTTCCAGCTGTTATACATATGCATAGCTATAGTTCCTAACTGTTGTATAAGATCCTTGAGGGAAATAATTAGGAGTATTTTTTCTTGTTTGTTTCCCAGTACTGTATGCAGAATTTACACCCTTTAAATACATGTTCACTTAATTTCTGCATGTTTTTATGGTAGGAACAGGGTTGTGGACAGTTATGAAATTATAATGCTGGGAAAAGGGTACCTACAACTATCTAACATTGGAGAGTCTTGCTTATACCTGGATAGATATATTGAAAGAAGGAGGATTCCAAAAAGCTATTAGAGATGTCTGAAAGAAAGGCTATGCTGAACTGGATAGCAGACTAAGGCAGATTCTGTCTTCTTAAGACTATTTACTGATAGAAAACTGGGTGTGGAGATGGGAGGCTCTGGGTTCAAATTTTGCTTCAGATACTTCTGTGATCCTGGGCAAGTTGCTTAACCCCAATTGCCTAGCCCTTATGGTTCTTCTGCCCTGGTACCAATAATTTGTATTGATCCTAAGTCAGAAGTTTAGGATTTTTTAAAAAGTCTATTGAGCACCAGGACTGTGTCAAGATGTTATGAAATCAAGTCATTGTAAATAGAGGGCTGCATAATTGTAAGCAGGTGAAAGTGGCAAGCCACAGTAGGGTCAATAAGATACTTCCTTATCTACAGTTGAAGAGCCACTTATATATTTCTGGATCATTCACTTCCTGTTTTTATTCTCCTTTTAGTACTTTTTCCCTCTGAGGCTCTGACTTTCATTTTCAAGCCACCTAAAATGGAATGTAATTTTTTGACCAACAAATCCAAACATTTGCTGTGTTTATTAGATATACAGATAGAGTTAAAGGAAAGAGGATTTTTCCTTTCAGAAGAAAGGGGTGTGTGTGTGTGTGTGTGTGTGTACGTGTGTGTGTGTGTGTGTGTGTGTGTGTGTGTGTGTGTGTGTGTTTACACCTATTCAGCATTGAGCTGGAGGGGGAGTCAGAGACAGAGAGAAGACTACTTTTATTGTTGATTTGAGGAAAATCTGAGCCCAATAATTGAACAGTTTCAGTTTTGTTTCCCCTTCTAGAAAACATGTCAGCTAAAAAGTAGTACGCTGCTAGGTGAAAGAAAAGCCAACACTGTTTCAGCTCCAAAACCGATCTCGTCAGGGACAGATTGGGAAAAAGCCTTTAGTCTGTGAAGTAGCCTGGCAGGAGGGCTTCAACTGCACATTTTGCAGTTATCAGCAATAGTAGAAGAACAACATAGGAGGCTATGGAGACCTTCAAACTTGTCAGGTTGGAGGCTGCAGAAGCTGCTGCTTGCTTTCAGGGTCCCCTGAATGACTTATTGTAGGCTAGACCTGACTCAGGAGAGGCTGGCACTTCAGGTTCAGGATTGGAAGGAAATGAGAAAGCTTACCACTTAACAAGAAGATGTTATAGCCATAGCATGGAAAGGGTATCCAAACAAGATGCCGTACTTTTTCAGATAGATATACCCCCTTACCTTCATGCAGAAATAGGGCTGGTCCTGCCCAAAGGGCGCTAAAAGACTGCCTACCTTTTGACCCAGCCATAGCACTACCGGGTTTGTACCCTAAAGAGATAATAAGGAAAAAGACCTGTACAAGAATATTCATAGCTGCGCTCTTTGTGGTGGCAAAAAATTGGAAAATGACGGGATGCCCTTCAATTGGGGAATGGCTGAACAAACTGTGGTATATGTTGGTGATGGAATACTATTGTGCTAAAAGGAATAATAAAGTGGAGGAATTCCATGTGAACTGGAACAACCTCCAGGAAGTGATGCAGAGCGAGAGGAGCAGAACCAGGAGAACATTGTACACAGAGACTGACACTCTGTTGTACAATCGAATGTAATGGACTTCTCTACTAGTATCAATGCATGATCCAGGACAATTCTGAGAGACTTAGGAGAAAGAACACTATACACATCCAGAGAAAGTACTGTGAGAGTAGAAATGCAGAAGAAAAACATATGATCACATGGTCCTATTGGGATATGATTATGGATGTGAACTCTAAATGATCCCCCTAGTGCAAATATTAATACTATAGAAATAGGTCTTGATCAATGACACATGTAAAACCCAGTGGAATTGCTCATTGGCTATGGTAGGGGAATGGGGAGAGGGAAGGAAAAGAACATGATTCATGTAACCATGGAAAATATTCTAAATTAATAAATTAAATAAACTTAAAAGTTAAAAAAATAAAAAATTCTACAATAAATTCCCTCAAACATTAATTAAATTATTAAAATCCCCCCCAAAAAAGAAGAATTAGGGCTGGTCCAAAAGATATGCTGACTCACACAGTCGTGAGACCTCTATTAAGTCTAAAGGGCATTCATTTCCCCGGGGCTGGTGTTTTATGCTTTAGGGGACACAAAAGCCATTCCAGTGGCCCAAATTTTAAGTACCGGGTCCAGTAAAGCCTTTGGACCAGCTTTCCTAATTAAAGGTGGTAAAATTAGCCTAGAATCTGTGGTAAAGATTTAGAAGAAACATGTCCAGTATATGAGACAAGGCATCAAGTATCATCACTAGTACCTTACCACTTATCAGACCTTACCATTGGTATCAATCAATTAGTCAAAGGATGACTTCTTTTAGAAACAAATGCTAACAGAGTAGACATGGTAAATATGGCTCTTTGTGTGCTTCTATTCACACTTTGTCTGTAAACTTTTTAACATGATCTTGGGCAGTTAGCTGGTAGAGGGTATGGAATATTACTGGACTGTGTGAATCTTAAAATTTCTAAGACTTGTGAATGTTAAAAATTCTCAGACTCTACCTTAGAACATTTGGTGAAGACCATTCCCCATTTTAAACAATGAAGGAACTTAGATCAGGAATGTGAGATCTCTACTCCACCCCTACTTAAGCCTGCTTTAGGGGAAGAAACTCCTTGATGAACAATGAAAAATACTTAAACCCATACTTATAGTAAGGCAAAAGTTCTTAAGCTGTGCCTATTTTTAGATCTACTACAAAAGGGTGCTGAGTACCTATAAAGGTCAGACAACTTGTGAATTTACAAGGAGCAAAGAGATGAGAAACTTAGAGGTTTTCTGGTGTGAACTTAGTCAAAAGTTTAAGTCTACTCAGGTGTGAATTAAGAATGGTCAGTCCTTTGGAAAAATGTCTACTGTGATTGGTAGATGTGAGAACTTAGGGGTGGTGACATAGGAGAAAATTCCCTTTAAAAGGAGATGAAAAGCTGACTCTTGGGACAGTCTCAAGAGGAGCTCTCAAAGAACTCTCTCAGGAGATGGCAGCTGGCCAAAGCTGAACTGGTGTCTCTCTGAACACTAGAATCCTTGCTTGGACAAATCTTGTGGTGAGTGGATAAAAGACTGACTGATCTTTCTCTTAGGGCTTGGGCCTGGGTTGGCCAGGGCTGGCCTGGGCCGGCCTATCCTTTCCTCATCATTTCCTTTTTCTCTTTCTCTCCCTTTCTTTAATTCCTCATTTGTATTATTAAAATCTCTATAAAACCCAGCTGACTTGGGTATATTTAATAATTGGGAATTTTTCCCTAGCAACCACCTTATATTTGATTTAAAACAAGACACTGTCTTGAAACCATATTTTCTGTGGTCACAATTTAAGGCAACCACTCTATTATCTGCCACAGTTTATGTCTTCCACTATTTTAATCATCACAACTGGAAGTCAGGAAGACTCATCTTTGTGAGTTCAAATCTGACCTCAGATACTTACTATAGCTGTGTGATCCTATATAAGTCACGATTTTGATTCAGTTCCTTCATTTGTAAAAAAAGCTAGAGAAAAAATGGTAAACCTCTTCCGGTCTCTCAGCCAAAAAACCCAAATGGGGTCAAGAAGAGCTGGATATGACTAAAACAACTAAACAATACCAAGGGCCTGGAGTCAAGCCAAAAGTAGCTGCAGATACTTACTAGCTGTATGACCCTGGGCAGATTATTCAACTTTTGTTTGCCTCAGTTCCCTCAACTATAAAATGAGGGTAATAATAGAACTAATCTTGCAGGATTATTATGAAGATCAAATGATTTAATTTTTATAAAATACTTAGCATTATGACTGGTAGCAAATACCAAATGCATGCTATTCTTTTCTTTTTCTCTTCCCTTCAGTAGAAGTCAATATTTCTAATTTCTTCTAGCTAAATTTTTTGATAATAATTTATCTAAATTAAGAAATACCAAGAATAGATCATAAGCTATGAAGTCTATAAGGACTAAAATTCTGTTACTTCTTTATTCTGGTTCTTCAAGAGACCTTAGAGATCATGTATTCCAACTTCACTTTACAGCTGAGGAAATGGACCATAAATAATTTAGTCAGGTTTTCATTGGTAGTTAATGCCCAAGCTGGTTCTAGAAACTAAGTATTCTGATTCCTAGTTAGTGATCCTCCTTGGATTATATCATGTTATTAGAATATTTGTTTACCTTTGCTGTAATTTTAATATTGAGCTTTTTTTTAATTTTTGGATTTGATTTGTGATTTCAGTGGAACTCTTGTTGAGGACATGCTCTCTAATAAAGCAGATCAGTTGAAGAACCAAAATCTGCAGTCGCTAAAACCAGGGCTTGATTTGTTATTTTGTTGATGGTATAGAGAGAATAAAATGTTAATAACACAGGTCAAAGTGAAAAATTTGTCCTGTCTACATTTTTGACTTGTCATTGGACCAGCACACTCCTAACTTATAGTCTTGTAGGGAGATGAAGTAGGGAAATGAAGTCAAGATCTGAGTCAATATGTGTTAGAGGCAGACTTGAACTCCTGGTCTTATTGACTCTAAAGCTGGCTCTCTATCTACTATATTAGCTTAGTTCTCATTGAGCTATTAGCTGCATGTAATTTAAAAGGATTCATTTTGCAACTATAAACATTTAATGTAGATTGAGGTATGTATTAAAGCTGTCTTGGTAGCTTTGGCCAAATTGTTTAATTTCCTTCCAGTTTTGGGCAACTGTTTCCTTTCTGTTTGATGTTCTCCTTTATTAGTGGGTGAATATAGTTCAATTAAAAAAAAAAAAAAAATATATATATATATATATATATATATATATATATACTACAGGGCTGGATCTAAGCAAATTAAGGTGCTTCCTCAACAGGAAAAATGGGACATTTTTCATAGAAATAAAGGATAAGATGTTTCATTCCCCTTTTATATGAATTGGTAATTTAATGAAAACTATGTAAAAGCATTCAAGGGGGGAAAATGACCCCCTAAGACTCTTAGGAACTGATTTACTGTGGCATAGATGATATGTTTCATGATAATTATGGTTCAATTGATTTTTTAAAAGATTTTATGGGTATGTAAAATGATGTAATATACTTTAAATGAATGTTGAAACAATCAAATTACTTCAGGCAACTCCTATTTATTAAAATTAAAATTAGTGCTTTCATTCTGTAAAAATAACTTGTGGGTGTTGCAAATTTGATTTAAAATGGTTAACTACCTAAGATTCTTCAACACAAGCAGTCTTAAACCTTAGTGTTTCTCAAAGGTGAAAAAACTGCAGCTTTTCATATTTTCCTATTGAAGTTGTCTGAATTTAAAGTAGTATAATACAAATCCTTTAAAAACAGAATCTGAATAGTAGGAGTTGGGAATTGGGGGAATTCTAGGGATAAGATCACCTAGTGTTTTTATTTGACAGTGAGGAAATTTATTTACAAAGAGATGAAATGAATTGTTCAAAAAATCTGGTAGTTAGTGACAGTGATATGAATTCTAATTTCCTTAGTCCTAGTCCAATATTCTTTACTTTAGATTCACTAACCTTAGAAAACTTAAAAACTTCAATTATTTTAGGATATAGGATTTCCGTGGTTTAGTCCCTTTGCCCTTCTGGAGGCCCTTTAAGTCTTAATGGGCCGTCTTTAACAGCTTCTATGGCTGAAATCTTCATTTTTCCCATGGCCAACCTTATAATCTTCTTTTCTGAACTTAGTCCTAAAAAGATAGTGTGGATTTCTAGGTTCATACTTACAGAAGACAAGTCATAGGAGAAGCTCAAAGGCTATTTGGTGTGACCTACGCTTGACTGAGAATTCCCTCTACAGATTTACTTACAAGTAATCATCCTATGTTGTGCATGATTTCACATGTATAATTGATATCATATTTCTTGCTCTTTATAACAGGTTGGGGAGGGGTAGAAGAAGGGAGATAATTCAGAATTCATTTTTTAAAAATGAATGTTAAAAATAAATAGAATCAGTTAGATGATACAATTAATTAAATGCCAGGCCATGGTTCCAGGAAGACCTGAGTTCAAACCTGTCCTCAGACACTAACTAGCTCTGTGATATGTACACTCTAGTACAAATTGGGATCTTTCCTCCACCTGAAACACCTTAAAGTATTTTAAAATTTTTAAATAAAAGTGATCACCATGTCCATTCCCATGTCCAAACACTCAGATCTTCTTTTTGATTTGAAACTCTTTCAGCTTTCAATAGGCACATTTGGAGTTTGGGTTCTGATAGGATAAAAAATAAAGATCACTTCCAAACCCTGCTGAAATGTGACAGTAGGAAGTTAGTAGATGGGACATGGCCATTCTTAGCCTCAAAATGTCATGGCAATATGAAACAGATATTTCTAATACTTTTTTAACATCAGAATCCAAGATATTTTATTTCCATATTTCCATAGTTATATGATTTTTTTTTCTAAAAGAAAAACCTATTTATCTTCTAAACTTCTCTATTATTATGAAAAATACTGCCATCCTTCCAGGCTCCTAGGTTTGAAACCTCAGTGTTATCCTTAGCACTTTACTGTTCTGAATCATGAATATCTAAGGGGTGCTAAGTCTGGCTACACAGCTTTTCCCTCATCCTCACTCACATGGCTACCATTTTAATTCAGGACCTAAACTGAACCTGTATCTGGTTTAGCATGATCTAATCGTGTCTAGTCGGGAGTATCTCAGTACTATCCTAATTGGTCTCCCTAGATCAAGTCTCTCTAAATGCCAATGTGTTTTCCACATAGCTTTTTTTTTTTTTTTAAGGATCAAGTATAACCATATCAGCCTTGTCCTACTCCCCAGCTCGATAAATTCTAGGATTAAGTATAAGTTCTTATATTTGGCATTTTAAACCCATCAAACTGGTTCTATCCTACCTTCCAGACTTAGCTATGACCTAACCATACTGGGCCACTTCCTTTTCCTTACACATAGCACTTCATTTTCCATTCTTCTGCTTTTACTCTGACTGTCCACCAGGTTTTACTGATCTCCCTCATTATTTCTTATCTTGAAATTCCTGGCTTGCTGCAAGTCTCAGTTCATGCACCACCTTTTGCATAAAGACTCCCCAGTTGCTAGTGCCTTCCACTCCCAGCTTAATTCATATCTGCTTTTGATGTATTTTGTACACCCACATGTTCATACCCATATATTTGTGTGTGTACTTATACATGTGTATGTACATAGAAATGATCAATATTAATTCTATATCATTTTCTTAATAATCCTATTTACAAATGATCAATTTTGTCCTGTAATTGCTGTTGTCCTATAATTGCTTAAGTCTCAGGTCTTTATCTCTGAACTTGGTTCAGAATTCAGCTGGAATTCAGTTGGTCTGTAATGGGTTAAGTTTATTTATTTTTATTTTTTTAAACCCTTACCTTCCGTCTTGGAGTCAATACTGGGTATTGGCTCCAAGGCAGAAGAGTGGTAAGGGCTAGACAATGGGGGCCAAGTGACTTGGCCAGGGTCACACAGCTGGGAAGTGTCTGAGGTCATATTTGAACCCAGGACCTCCCATCTCTAGGCCTGGCTCTCAATTCATTGAGCTACCCAGCTGCCCCCTGGGTTAAGTTTAAAAATCCAACTACCTTGTTAATCACCGACCTATTTATTCTTGCTTCAAGAACTTTATCTGACCTTGGAGGGGTACATGTGAAAACTGTGACAGAGGCTGGCACTAAAGGAAAAGTACCAGGCTGAATTTTCTCCTTGTTGGGGGAGGGGCCCCATAAGGCTGGAATCTTGAGGAAGCAGAAGGTTCCTTCTGAAGAGCAGTTGCTCTCTCAGATTTGAGAAGCTGGAGAGAGAGGGCTGGTTAAGACCTTCTCCTGAGGGTTACCCACCTTTTTTCCTGTGAGTGACTGGATATTCTTCCCCTCAACATTTCCCAATTGAAAAGACTACTGAAGAGAAACCTGAGAAAAAAACAATTGAGTCTCTGTCAGACTCTACCTCGGTTCCTGCTGCCCTGGGTCTGAACAGTGGCCAAAGGGCCAAACCCAGGGTCAGTCAACCTGACTATCTCTCAGGGAGCTCAGGCTGCCAAAGCCTGAGTTCCCCGAAACTCGAGGAGGGAGGGAAAAGGGGTTAGTTAGAGAGATGGACCCCCCTTTTCCCCATTTTCCTTTCCCATTCTTTTCCCTGCCAAGCTTTCCTTTGTATTACTCTAATTGAATTAATTTACATTAAAGTGGTTATCCTTTCCCAAATTTGAATCAAGTGTGAGTAGAACAGTTTCAAGAGGGAGGGAGGCTTTAATAGGGGGAACAAGAGCCAATCTGTGAGAGCAGCCATAACTGAGGAGGGAAGGCTGAAGAGGGAAACTCATCAACCCCTTCTCTCTTTGCGCCAACCTAAACATCTGCGCTCTCTCCTAGATGCTGTTTCTTTGACCACCCACAAACCTTCTCCATTACAATACATGGGAATTGGATCTAATATCTTGGTACCACCAATATCTTTATGTCACCTTCAAGGATGTCTGGTTTGCTGTCCAAAAAGTCTGCTTCACTATCTTGTACCTGGACTCTTAGGAGAGAAAAAGGGGAATTTTTGCTAGCCCTTATTACCAATCTTCTAACCAATCATATTGTTCTCTTTGCCTCAGTTTTGTAAACAGTCATGTGACCCTCCATCCCATGATGCCATCTGTGCTGTTCTGTTCTTTGTTCTGTACTTCCTAAAACCTCCCAAAGAGAAATCCATCTCTTCATTGGCAGTCTGCCTCTGCTAATAAATGTTGTCTTACTCATGAAATCACCTCAGTTTATTCTTAGTTAAATTCACTTTTGACAACATGTATATAGGTTTACCCACAAACACATACATGCAAACTAGGCACAAATATATGCGTACATATAACTACATATGTGTGCATTTATATATGCATGTATGTGCATGCAGCCCCCAAAGCCACCAGATCATGTTCCGGCAGGACATATTTAAAGACTCACATTCATAGTAATTCTGCTTTCAGAGCATAATTTTGAGACATGAAAACTCTAACAATGAGCTGAAGGATTGAGACCACCGCCCTGAACTGGCAAAGGTGAGTCTGTATGGCTTCCAAGGCATTCTACTGCCTTAATGCCATGACCGCAAAGGCCAGGGTCGGCCACAGGAGTGTACGAGAAATAAGATTAGACCAGTCAGTCACATCAATGGAATAAATGAATAAAAGAATATCCTTTGAAATAGGTAATAGTCTCATGCATCTGAAGTAAAGTAACAGAAGGGGAGAAGGCCCTTCATTTCCTCCTTATCTGTTTTTATTTCCTCGGCGCTCTGGCCACCTGAGTGACAATGATTTAAAAAAATAGTACAGCCTTCTTTTTACCTTGCTGGCTGCCCCTGCCAGTCTCCCAAAGAAGCAGGGGGGTTTGAAAAGGAAATGGGCCAACAATCATGTTATTACCATTACTGGCTATTGCTTCCACTGTGGATGGGAAAGACTCACTCTCACACCCTCCTCCGGATGTGCTACCCAAAAGCAAATGTTTCTTCTCTTGAGGGGAATTTTTTTTTAACTTTTCTTATAGTTGAAAAACTCTCTGTGCAGTTCTCATCTCCTGTTCGCTCCATTCCTTTCTGATCTGTGAACAAATAGAATTCCCATGCTCTTTAACAACTCTGGCTTCCCTTGCAAGGCAATTAGTCCAAGCCTTGCCAGAAGGCTTGGTGATTTCAAATGGTTCTTTCCTTGTTACAGTATAATATCCTTTAGAGTAGAGACTGTTTTACTTTTGACTTTGTATCTCCATCTGTTTGCTGGCTTCAGTAAAATTGAATAATTATTATTTAATTGATTATATTAGAAACTGTAGGCAGTTTAACTTGTTAGGATCACAACAATTTAGAGCTTGAAAGGACCCTAAAGTTCATCAAGTCCATTTCCCTTAATTTACAGATGAGGAAGGCAAGGCACTGAGATTTTGAGAAGTCGACTTCCTCAAGATACACCAGATTGCAAATTGTATAGCTATGATTAACAACTATGTCTTCTGAGGGTAGGTAAGTAGTGTAGTGGATTGAGATATAGAACTAGAGAAGGGATGACCTCAGATACTTCCGACCTGTGTGACCTTAGATAAATCACTTAATCCCAGTTACTTAATCCTTACTAATCTTTTGCCTTGGAACCAATACACAGTTTTTGATTCTTAGATAAAAGAAAAGGGTTTAAAAAACAAAACTGTCTCCTGGGCTCAACTCCAATACAGTTTCTACTACGTAATGCTGCCTTGGATTCAAACTGTGCCACTTAACAACTCAGTGCCCATTTTCAAGTCATTTAACTTCAGTGCCTTCATCTATAAAATAGGGATTATAAGAGTTGCAATTCCTACCTGATAGAGTTGTGGTGGGAAAATCACTTTATCAGCCTTAAGAAGCCCATGTAAGTGTGAACTATGATAATTAAATCAATTTTTCTCTTACATATGAAATTATGAAAAATTTGAGCATTCTTAATGAAATGGATGACTCTGAAACACAAACCTATTCTGTCCATAGAATGTAGAAGAGAGACTTTTAGAGGCTAACAATCTTCAAGGATTCTTTTTTTCCCTTTCCATTTCTTATTTTTTACTCTTTGGAATCCAAATCCTCTTAATATTTGGGAACGTCTCATATTAATACTTTGAATGAGCTTCTGCATTCTTTAGAAGAATTCTGTTCCAGAAACCACTGATCTCTGCTTCCTGTCTACCCAAGCCCCTTTGACTTCTCTGTTTTAAGGATACAAGGAGCAAACTGGTATGCAGAGTCACAGAAGGACTGCTAGAGGTTATTGGGTTGCTTTTACAAGACTTACACTGTTCAATCTGCTGCATTAATGCCTTTCACTGCTTCACCCTGCAAGATAAGGACCTTAAAGCCCCGTTTCAATCATCCAGCCTCGTTTTGAATTCTGCGAATGAGCTCCAGTTGGTGTGGCAGGGAGAATACAGCCTGGGGGTCAGTAGAAGCTGAATTAATTATTTCTGCAGATAGTTTGTACCAGCATGCATTTATCCAGCACATGGGCCATGCGTTGCAGCTTGGGTGAATCTTTTCCAAGGTTTTTGTATTCAAATCAGGTACCTGTCAAGCTCCATACATTCATGAATACAGGAGTAATTACTGAGCTCTAAGGACTTGTTGTGGTGACATGATCATTTGTCAGCAGGATCCAGTAGTTGTTGTCATAGACAATTTACATTCAGTATCATTTTTAAATGGTCTTCTTACTAGTTTCTTAATGGTCTGCAACAAATAATGATTTAAAATAGTGTAAGGTATTTATTATTACAATTACCAAGCAATATAAAAGTCTTTGCTGTAGGTCTGATGAATGACTTATTACTACTTAGAATCAAAGGTCCATAGAATTGTAGAATTGCAAGAAACCTTACCTTCTATTTATATGGCCAAGGAGACTAAAGCCCAGAGCTGTGAAAGGATGTACCTAAAATTATATAGTACTTCAGGGACTAAAACCCAGGTGTTTATATGCTACATTAGGAGGGGAAAATTTTTGTAAATGTGTTACACCTTATGACAATATTTTTGTCACCAAATACAATGATATATTGTACTTATTGGATTCTTATGGTAGTTTCATCTTCATAGTTACTTAGGGTCAAAATTTTCAGACATCTTTGATTTTTCCTTCTTTCTTGCATTCACAGCAGATCAATTACCAAACTACGAATTCATCCTTGATAATGGCTCTTAGGATCAATTCTAACATTTTAAATACAATTATTGTAGAACTATAACTAGCAAATGTTGGGCTTAAGGCATTCAAGAAATATATGTAGGGTAAACAATCCCAAATAAACCCTAAAAATTAACTTTTAAAGGCAAAAGGTGGGGAAGGGATGATACATGCATTGATAAGAGGAACAGAGCCACTTTGGCATCTTAAAAAGAGGTAGGGGGTCTTCTGGGTAAACATGGCTGCAATCTAGACGTGACACGCTTCCTCTCCCCGGCACCGAACGAAATAAACTACATCAAAAGAACATAAAAATCACCTTTGGAGGAACAGAAGGACTCCCCAGTACCCCACAGAGGCAAAGGTATGGGGGGGGGTGTTAAACATTTCCACACTATAATAAGAAGGAGGCAAAGCTTGCACAGAAACGTGAACTGAGCCTCCCTTCCCCCCCCCCCATATCCCCCACCAAACCAGAGTGAACTATTGGAGCACTCACTGGGATAGCGAGTAAGTGGGGAATGTCTCTGTCTGGGGGGGGGGGCACTCCAGGGTCCTTGGGATCTGGGGACTGCCAGGAAACAACGTCCCAGGGAAGTTTCACAGGAGAATCCTGAGCTGAGCACAGGGGCCCCACAGAGCTGTACTTGGGGCGGTTGAGCTGAGCACCTGGGTGGGGCTAAACACAAGGGGCGGACCACGCACTGACTATCTGGGCGGAGCTGAACACCTGGGAAGTTTGGCTGTGATCAGGGGCCCAGCGCTCTAAGAAACCTCAGAGGTGGGGAAGAACTAGTCTGAGGCAACCTAAATTCACAGAAAACCCACCCATATCACCCAGACTCCAGACCAAAAAGAAAAGGGGAATAAAACCACCAAAGGGATGGCTCACATAGCCCAAAATCAAGCCTCCAGGAAGAAAGGGAAAAAGGTGACTATTAAAAAATTTATGGTGGAAGTACCCAAGGAAAAGAAGAGAATGAGGAGGAAATAAAAAAAAAATCAGAACATGCCTCCCAAAATGGAAACTATCAACAAGCTCTGGAAGATCTCAAACTGGAGTTTACCCAAAAGATGGAAACCTGGAAAGAAAAATGGGAGAAAGAGATCAGCAGTCTGACAGATAAGACTGCTCAATTGGAAAAAGAACTGGAAGCATCCAATTGAAGGGCAGACAAAGCTAAAAAGCAAAACCAGTCCCTAATGACCAGAATTAAGCAACTTGAAGAAAGTGAGATCATAAAACAGCAAGAATCAATAAAGCAAACCCAAAAAATTAATGAATTAGAAGAAAACATAAAATATCTCACTGAAAAGGTCACAGACTTGGAAAACAGGGGAAGAAGAGACAACCTCTGAATTATCGGTCTCCCAGAAAAACCAGAGATAAACAATGAACTCGATGTTATTCTACAGGAGATTATAAAAGAAAATTGTCCACACGTTCTGGAGCAAGGGGGCAAAATAGAAATAGGAAGGGTTCATAGAACACCCTCTATACTAAATCCCTAAAAGACAACCCCTAGGAATGTAATTGCCAAATTCAACAGCTTCAAAGAAAAGGAAAAAATCCTACAAGAAGAAGAGGAAAATCCTACAAGATGAAGAGGAGCTTCAGATATAGGGGGGGCTCCCATAAGGATCACACAGGACTTAGCGGCTAACACACTAAGAGACCGCAAAGCATGGAACACGATATGTAGAAAGGCAAGAGAGCTGGGTCTCTAACCAAGAATCAACTCCCTAGCAAAACTGACTATATACTTCCAGGGGAAAGTATGGGCATTCAACAAAATAGAAGATTTCCAAGCATTTGCTAAGAAAAGACCAGAACTTAGTGGAAAATTTGATATCCAAGCACAGAAAGCAAGAGAAACATGAAAAGGTAAATATGAAAGAAAGGGAAAAGGAGATAAATCTTATCTTTTTCTTTAAGTCAAACTCTCTTCTATAAGGACTACATTTACATCCAATTATATATATTAATATGTGGGGGAAATGTATTGTTTAACTCTCAAAAATTGTATGCATCATAAGAGTAGTTAGAAGAAACATGCATAGGGAAAGATTGGGGCATTAAGAAGATTTGGGGAAAGTGGGGGGAAAGAAAGGAAAAAGGAGGGGTGGAATTGTTGATAACACTAAGATTTACTTCAAGAAATAGGGGGGGGGACTTAATAGAATAATCTTTCCCATATAAAGATACACATGGGAAGGGGAGGGGAAGAACTCTCATATGAGAAGGAGAGTAAGAGAGCGTGAAGTGGAATTACTTAAACCTTACTCTCAGTGAAATCAAATCTGAGAGTGAAGAACATCTATATCCAGTGGGATCCTGAATTCTATCTTATCCATTAGGGCAAGAAAGAAAGGAAAATTAAGGAGGGGGCGGGGGAGGGAGTATAAAAAGGGAGGGAAGGAGAGGGGGGAGGGGAAGGGAGCATAAAAAGGGAGGGGCTAGAAAGGGAAGCATCTCAAGGGAGGGGACTAGGGGGACTGACCTAAAGTAAATCACTGGTTCAAAAGGAGAAAGCTAAAGAAGAAAGGTCAGAACTAGGGGAAGATATCAAAATGCCAGCGAATCCACAAATGACAATCATAACTTTGAACGTGAATGGGATGAACTCACCCATAAAACGTAGACAAATAGCAGATTGGATTAGAACTCAAAACCCTAACATTTGTTGTCTTCAAGAAACACATATGAGGCGGGTTGATACTCACAAGGTTAGAATTAAAGGTTGGAGTAAGACATTTTGGGCCTCAACTGATAGAAAGAAGGCAGGAGTTGCAATCATGATATCTGATAAAGCCAAAGCAAAAATAGACCTGATCAAAAGGGATAGGGAAGGTAAATATATTCTGTTAAAAGGGAGTATAGACAATGAGGAAATATCACTAATCAACATGTATGCACCAAATGGTATAGCATCCAAATTTTTAATGGAGAAACTAGGAGAATTGAAGGAGGAAATAGACAGTAAAACCATATTAGTGGGAGACTTGAACCAAGCACTATCAAATTTAGATAAATCAAACCAAAAAATAAACAAGAAAGAGGTAAAAGAGGGGAATGAAATCTTAGAAAAATTAGAGTTAATAGACATATGGAGAAAAATAAATAGGGACAAAAAGGAATAAACCTTCTCAGCACCACATGGCACATTCACAAAAATAGATCATACACTAGGTCACAGAAACATGGCACTCAAATGCAGAAAAGCAGAAATAATAAATGCAGCCTTTTCAGATCGCAAGGCAATAAAAATATTGATCGGTAAGGGTACATGGAGAGCCAAATCAAAAATTAATTGGAAATTAAATAATATGATACTCCAAAATTGGTTAGTTAGAAAAGAAATCATAGAAACAATAATTTCATTGAGGAAAATGACAATGGCGAGTCATCCTTTCAAACCTTATGGGATGCATCCAAGGCAGTACTTAGAGGAAAATTCATATCCCTGAGTGCATATATTAACAAATTAGGGAAGACAGAGATCAAGGAATTGGAAATGCAAATCAAAAAACTTGAGAATGAACAAATTAAAAACCCCCAGAAGAAAACCAAACTAGAGATCCTAAAAATTAAAGGAGAAATTAATAAAATCAAAAGTGATAGAACTATTGAGCTAATAAACAAGACTAGAAGCTGGTACTTTTAAAAAACAGACAAAATAGACAAAGTACTGGTCAATCTAATTAAAAAAAGGAAAGAAGAAAGGCAAATTAACAGCATCAAGGATGAATAGGGAGACCTCACCTCCAATGAAGAGGAAATTAAGGCAATCATTAAAAACTACTTTGTCCAACTTTATGGCAATAAATATACCAACCTAGGTGATATGGATGAATATTTACAAAAATATAAATTGCCTAGACTAACAGAAGAAATAGGTTTCTTAAATAATCCCATATCAGAAAAAGAAATCCAACAGGCCATCAAAGAACTTCCTAAGAAAAAATCCCCAGGGCCTGATGGATTCACCAGTGAATTCTATCAAACATTCAAAGAACAGCTAACTCCAATACTATACAAACTATTTGACATAATAAGCAAAGAGGGAGTTCTACCAAACTCCTTTTATGACACAAACATGGTACTAATTCCAAAGCCAGGAAGGCCAAAAACAGAGAAAGAAAATTATAGACCAATCTCCCTAATGAATATAGATGCAAAAATCTTAAATAAGATACTAGCAAAAAGATTCCAGTAAGTTATCAGAAGAATCATTCACCATGATCACGTAGGATTCATACCAGGGATTCAGGGCTGGTTCAATATTAGGAAAACCATCCACATAATTGACCACATCAACAAGCAAACCAATAAAAACCACATGCTTATTTCAATAGATGCAGAAAAAGCCTTTGATAAAATACAACACCCATTCCTATTAAAAACACTGGAAAGCATAGGAATAGAAGGGCCTTTCCTAAAAATAATAAACAGTATATATCTAAAACCATCATCTAATATCATCTGTAATGGGGATAAACTAGATCCATTCCCATTAAGATCAGGAGTGAAACAAGGATGCCCATTATCACCTCTATTATTTGATATTGTACTAGAAACACTAGCGGTAGCAATTAGAGAAGAAAAAGAAATTGAAGGCATTAAAATAGGCAAGGAGGAGACCAAATTATCACTCTTTGCAGATGACATGATGGTCTACTTAAAGAATCCTAGATATTCAACCAAAAAGCTAATCGAAATAATCAACAACTTTAGCAAAGTTGCAGGATACAAAATAAACCCACATAAGTCATCAGCATTTCTATATAATTCCAACACAGCTCAGCAGCAAGAACTAGAACGCGAAATCCCAATTAAAATTACCTTGGACAAAATAAAATACTTAGGAATCTATCTCCTGAGACAAACACAGGAACTATATGAACACAACTACAAAACACTCTCCACACAACTAAAACTAGACTTGAACAATTGGAAAAACATTAAATGCTCATGGGTAGGACAAGCCAATATAATAAAAATGACCATCCTACCCAAACTCATCTATCTATTTAGTGCCATACCCATTTTTAGAAAAAAGCATAACAAAGTTCATTTGGAAGAACAAAGGATCAATGATATCCAGGGAAATAATGAAAAAAAAAAATACAAAGGAAGGGGGCCTTGCAGTCCCAGATCTCAGACTATATTATAAAGCAACGGTCATCAAAACAATTTGGTACTGGCTAAGAGACAGAAAGGAGGATCAGTGGATTGGCTCGGGGTAAGTGACCTCAGCAAGGCAGTATATGACAAACCCAAAGATCCCAGCTTTTGGAACAAAAATCCACTATTTCATAAAAACTGCTGGGAAAATTGGAGGACAGTGTGGGAAAGATCAAGTTTAGATCAACACCTCATACCCTACACCAAGATAAATTCAAAATGGTTGAATGACTTGAACATAAAGAAGGAAACTATAAGAAAATTAGGCGGACACAGAATAGTATACATGTCAGACCTTTGGGAAAGGAAAGACTTTAAAACCAAGCAAGACTTAGAAAGAGTTAGATAATGCAAAATAAATAATCTGGAATACATCAAATTAAAAAGTTTTTGTACAAACAAAACCAATGTAACTAAAATCAGAAGCAAAGCAACAAACTGGGAAGCTATCTTCATAGAAACCTCTGACAAAGGTTTAATTACTCAAATTTACAAAGAGCTATATCAATTGTACAAAAAATCAAGCCATTCTCCAATTGATAAATGGGCAAGGGACATGAACAGGCAGTTTTCAGTTAATGAAATCAAAACTATTAATAAGCACATGAAAAATTGCTCTATATCTCTTATAATCAGAGAGATGCAAATCAAAACAACTCTGAGGTATCACCTCACACCTAGCAGATTGGCTAACATGACAGCTATGGAAAGTAATGAATGCTGGAGGGGATGTGGCAAAGTAGGGACACTACTTCATTGTTGATGGAGTTGTGAATTGATCCAACTATTCTGGAGGGCAATTTGGAACTATGCCCAAAGGGTGATAAAAGACTGTCTGCCCTTTGATCCAGCTGTATCACTGCTGGGTTTGTACCCCAAAGAAATAATAAGGAAAAAGACTTTTACAAGAATATTCATAGCTGCACTCTTTGTGATGGTAAAAAATTGGAAAACGAGGGGATACCCATCAATTGGGGAATGGCTGAACAAATTGTGGTATATGTTGGTGATGGAATACTATTGTGCTAAAAGGAATAATAAAGTAGAGGAATTCCATGGAGACTGGAACAACCTCCAAGAAGTGATGCAGAACCAAAGGAGCAGAATCAGGAAATCATTATACACAGAGACTGATACACTGTGGTACAATCGAAGGTAATGGACTTCTCCATTAATATCAATGCAATGTCCCTGAACTATCTGCAGGAATGTAAAAAATACTATCCACAAGCAGAGGGTAAATTGTGGGAGTAAAAACAACAAGGAAAAGCAACTGCCTGACTACAGGGGTGGAGGTGATAGGACTGAGGAGAGACTCTAAATGAACACTCTAGTGCAAATACCAACAACATGGAAATGGGTTCGAATCAAGAACACATGTGAAACCCAGTGGAATTGTGAGCTGGCTATGGGAGAAGTGGTGGGAGGGGGCCGGGGAGAGGAAAAGATAATGATCATTGTTTCAAATGAATAATGTTTTAAATAACCAAATAAAATAATGTTTAAAAAAAGTGGTAGGGAATGTAAACAGAAAGAGAAAATATAAGGGAGTAGTTTTCCTGGACTCAACTATAAGGGAAAGCTCTATTATATGGTAATTTCTTATTTTAATGAATTAATGTCCTAATTATGATGTTTCTCTGCTGCTGAAGAACAAGAACCTTTTTGTGAACTTTTGATAACTAGGGCATAGAAGAAAGGTGAGGCATGAATAAAGATATTTGAAAATCACCATATAGATAATAATTGAATACATAAGAAGTGATAGGGGAGAGGTGGAGTCAAGATGGTGGCATAGAGGCAGTGAAAGTTTAGACCTCTGAAAAGCTTTCCTTACCAATTACAAACTAACTGCTCCTAGGGGACTAAAATTCAAACCTAACAACAAGACAGAGCCAAGGAACCCTACTGATGGATTCAAATTAAAAGGTACTCCCCCCCAAAAGCCAGAATCCAAGAATACTCAGGTTTAAGGGGAATGAAGAAAGGTCCCAGTTCCACTCTCCCACCTAGAGCGCTAAGCCTCCAGCAGCAGCTCAAACCTCTGGGTGGGCAAAGGCACTGGTCTGGAGGGTGTACCTTGCAGGCTAAGCTGTGCCAGGCTCAGAGCATCGAAAACAGGTGGTGGGGAAGCAGTCAGAGAAGAAGCACAGAGCAGGCAGCCTAGTTGCAGCAGTGGAGAACTTCTATATTTCTTCCCCCTTCCAGGAGGTTTTGGCCTCAGGACACATCCAGCCTAAGCTAGCTTGACTTAATCCCATAAAAAGCCTCCAGAGGCCAGGGAAGCTCAAGCTCCAACATCCCTCCCCCACAGACTGTGCTGAGAGATTTGCTGACAAAGCTCCAAGAGGGAAGACTGACAGAAAAGGCCAAAACCAAAAAAAAAACAAATGAGAGGAGCAAGAGCACAAACAACTACAGGGAGTAAGAAGGGGGTAAATATGAGCAAACAACAGAAAAAGAAAAAAGAAATTACAATTGACAGCTTCTATACAGGCAATGAACAAAGAGCATATGGAAGAGAGAAGGATGAGGGAACACCAAGCAATAAAACAAAAATCCCAGTGAATTGGATACAGGCTTTGGAAGAACTCAAAATACAATTAAAACACAATTAGGAAAGGCTGAAGACAACTGGGAAAAGAACTTAAAATGTAAGATAAGTCATCTGAAAAAAGAAAACAGTGTCTTGAAAGCCAAAATCAATTAGCTTGAAAATGAGGCAAAGGAGATGAAAGATCAGAAAGAGAAGGATGACCAAAAAGCCAGGGATGAAATTCAGTCTTTAAAATCCAGACTACAACAACTAGAAGCAAGCAACTTCATAAAGTAGCAGGACACTATAAAACAAAATCAAAAGAATGAAAAAGTTGAGGAACATATGAAGCACCTAATTCACAGAACAGAAGATTTAGAAAATCGTTCCAGGAGAGACAACTTAAGAATCATTGGTCTACCAGAAGACCATGACAAAAGAAAAAGCCTGAACATCATACTACAGGAAATTATCCAAGAAAACTGCCCCGATATTCTAGAACTAGATGGAAAAGTGGAAATTGAAAGAATTCACAGATCACCTCCTGTACTTAATCCCCAACTGACAACACCCAGGAATGTTATAGCCAAATTCAAGAGCTATCATACCAAGGAAAAATTATTACAAGTTGCTAAGAAGAAGTCATTCAGATACCATGGACCCACATTGAGGATAACACAGGACCTGGCTGCATCTACACTGAATGACTAAAAAGCATGGAATATGATATTCTGGAAAGCAAGGGAACTAGATCTACAACCAAGAATCAAATACCCAGCAAAACTGACTATATTCTTACAGGGGGAAGTATGGTCATTTAACAAAATAGAATAATTCCCAGCATTTGTAATGAAAAGACCAGACCTGAACAGAAAATTTGATGCCCAAGTACAGAACTCAAGAGAATCATCAAAAGGTAAATAGGAAGGTGGGGGGTGACAAAAACAAACACAAAACCAACTTATTTTTAAGATACCCAATCAGTTAAAATGATATGCATCCCTATAAGAAAAGAGGTCATTGGTAACTCTTAAAAATTGTTATTATCACCTGGGCAGGTAGAAGAATTACATTTAGAGGGAACAGTGACAAACTGTATAGGATGAAATGGCAAGACATAAATATGTATATAGATATATGTATGTATAAATATATATATATGTGTGTATATATGTATATATATACATATATATGTATATATACATCTAGAGCTAAAAAATGAGGTTAATACTAAAAGAAATGGGAAAAGAATCAAAAGGTGGTAAATTTATATGCCACGAAGAAGCTCATGGTGGGAGGTGGGAGAACATCAATACACTAGAAGGGTAAAGTGGTTGGAGATAGGAAATACTCAACTCCTACGTACATTAAAATTAACTCAAAGAGGGAAGAACAAGCAAATACATAGGGGCAGAGAATTGATTTGCACTCTATAGGGAAGTAGAAGGGTAACAAATGGACTGGTGGGGAGGGAAGCAGTACAAGGGAGGGAGAGGGTGGGGAGGTAGTCTTAAAAAGACTGCAAAGAAAATAAGGGGGGAAATAAGAAAGGAGGGGGATAGAAAGGGAAGCAAATTAAGGGTGGGAATTGGGGGGACTGATTAAAAACAAACAATGGTGTAGAAGGAAATAGTGAAAGAAGAAAAGGCAGGACTAGGAGTAGAAATCAAAAGGCTGGGAAATACACAGCTGGTAATCATAACTCTGAATGTGAATGGAATGAACTCACCCATAAAACGCAAGCAAATAGCAGAGTGGATTAGAATCCAAAACCCTACCATATGCTGTCTACAAGAAACACAGACGAGGAGGGTAGACACAATAGGGTGAAAGTCAGAGGATGGAGTCAAATCTATTGGGCATCAACTGATAAAAAGGCAGGAGTCGCAATCCTGATATCTGACAAAGCCAAAGTAAAAGTAAATCTAGTTAAAAGAGATAGGGAAGGGAATTACATTCTGATAAAAGGCAGTATTGACAATGAGGAAATATCAGTACTCAACATGTATGTGCCAAATGACATAGCTTCCAAATTTCTAAAGGAGAAACTAGTGGAACTCAAGGGTGCAATAGATAGAAAAAACTATACTAGTGGGGGACCTTGTAAGGATAATTTTAGGGTTGTGACCTAATATAAATTAATTTTTGGTCACCAGGGAATGTCCCAAATAACATACCCAAGTCAGCTGGAAATTTATGGTGATTTTAATTAACATTGAGGAAAGGAATTATGAAATGAGAGAGAGAAAAAACCTCTGGTTTCTAGCTAGAATTTCTAAGTCCCAGGCATGGGAAGAGAGTCTCGAGAAGTTTGGGCCTTTCCTGGAGGCTTCACGCCTCCAGAAAGATGGGGTCACTAAGTCAGCTTTTCACTCACCAGTGGTGACAGCCTTAAAGAAGTCTGGATGTTGGTCTTCCATTCTTTCTTTTGAGTCAGTGCTCGAAATGTCCAAAAGAATATTTATTCTCAAAATGAATGTCCCAATCCGAACTTTTCGTCCTCTTTTATAGAACTTTTACTCTTGTATCTCCTCCTCTAAATTTTCATGTCTAACAATCACATCAGATGCTTTTCTCCAGGATTGTCCATTCTTTAGTTCTCATCTTCTTTGGTTAGATAATATCTTTTTGAATTACTTAACACCTCTTTAAGTTCACCTTTTGTTAGTTACTTAACCCCTTTTTGAAGTAAAATCTAAAAATAGATTGTAGCTTAAAGTTCTAGACTCACTATAACATAAGAGCTAAGTACCTTCATTGTTACAATCAGGATATTAAAATTTTATCTTCACCATAAAGTAAGATCTAAGTATCTTCATTGTTACAATCTGGACATAGCTAAATCCAATCTTCACAACCTTAACCTTCCTCTATCCGAACTAGATAAATCAAAACAAAAAATAAATAAGAAAGAGGTAAGAGAAGTGAATGAAATCTTAGAAAAATTAGAGCTAGTAGACATGTGGAGAAAATAAGGACAAAAATGAATACACCTTCTTTTCAGCAGCATATTGTACATTCACAAAGATTGACCAGGTACTAGGGCATAAAACATTGAAAACAAGTGCAAAAGAGCAAAAATAATAAATGCTACCTTCTCAGATCACAATGCAATGAAAATAATAATTAGTAAGGGTACATGGAGAGACAAATCAAAAATTAATTGGAAATTAAACAATACAATTCTCGAAAATCAGTTAAAGAGCAAATCATAGAAATATTTAATAATTTAATTGAAGAAAATGACAATGATGAGACATTATTTCAAAATCCATAGGATGCAGCCAAAGCAGTAAGTAGGGGGAAATTTATATCCTTGAGTTCATATATTAACAAACTAGAGAGGACAGAGGTCAAAGAATTGGGCATACAAATTAAAAAGCTAAAGAGTGAACAAATTAAAAATCCTCAAATGAAGACTAAATTAGAGATCCTAAAAATTAAAGGAGAAATTAATAAAATTGAAAGTCAAAGAACTATTGATTTAATAAACAAGACTAGAAAAATGGTACTTTGAAAAAACAAATAAAATAGACAAAGTACTGATCAATCTAATTAAAAAAAGGAAGGAAGAAAACCAAATTGACAGCATCCAAGATGAAAAGAGAGACCTCACTGCTAATGAAGAGGAAATTAAGGCAATCATTAAAAACTCTTATGCCCAATTATATGGCAACAACTATAGCAATCTAGGTGATATGGATGAATATTTACAAAAATATAAAATGTCTAGACTAACAGAGGAAGAATTAGATTGATTACCTAAACAACCCCATATCAGAAAAGAAATTGCACAAACCATCGAAGAACTCCCTAAGAAAAAATCCCCAGGTCCACATAAATTCACAAATGAATTCTATCAAACATTCAAAGAACAACTAATCCCAATACTATACAAACTATTTGACAGAATAAGCAAAGAAGGAGTTCTATCAATTCCTTTTACAACACAAACATGGTACTGATTCCAAAGGTCAAAAACAGAAAGAAAACTATGGACCAATCTCTTTAATGAATATAGATGCAAAAATCATAAATAGGATACTAGCAAAAAAAACTCCAGCAAGTGATCATGAGGGTTATTCACTATTACTAGGTAGGATTCATACCAGGAATGCAAGAATGGCTCAATATTAGGAAAACCATCCACACAATTCACCATATTAACAAGCAAACTGACAAAAATTATATGATTATCTCAATAGATGCAGAAAAAGCCTTCGAAAAAATAAAACACCCATTCCTATTGAAAACACTAGAAAGCATTTGAATAGAAGGTCTTTCCTAAAAATAATAAACAGTATATATCTAAAACCATCAGCAAACATCATCTGCAATGGAGATAAACTAAGAGCCTCCCCAATTAGATCAGGAGTGAAACAAGGATGCCCATTATCACCTCTATTATTTAACATTGTAATAGAAACACTAGCAGTAGCAATTAGAGAAGAAAAAGAAATTGAAGGTATTAAAATAGGCAATGAGGAGACCAAGCTATCACTCCTTGCAGATGATATGATAGTCAACTTAAGGAATCCCAGATAATCAACCAAAAAGCAAGTCGAAATAATCAACAACTTTAACAAAGTTTCAGGATGCAAAATAAACCCACCTAAGTCACCAGCATTTCTATATATCTCCAACTCATCTCAGCATCAGGAATTAGAAAGAGAAATTCCATTTAAAATCACCCTAGACAATATAAAATACTTAGGAATCTATCTGCTGAGACAAACACAGGAACTAAATGAACACAACTACAAAACACTCTCCACACAATTAAAACTAGATCTAATCAATTGGAAAAGCATTGATTGCTTATGGGTTGGACAAGCTAACATAATAAAAATGATAATCCTACCCAAATTAATTTACTTATTTAGTTCCATACCTATTGAAAAACCAAAAAACTTTTTTACTGAATTAGAAAAATCCATAACAAAGTTCATTTGGAAGAACAAAAGATGAAGAATATCCAGGGAAATCATGAAAAAAATGTGTAGGAAGGACTTGCAGTCCCAGATCTCAAACTATACTATAAAACAGTGGTCATCAAAACAATTTGGTACTGGCTAAGAGATAGAAAGGAAGACCAGTGGAATAGATTTGGAGTAAGCGACCTCAGCAAGACAGTCTATGATAATCCCAAAGATCCTAGCTTTTGGGACCAAAATCCACTATTTGATAAAAACTGCTGGGAAAATTGGAAGACAGTATGGGAGAGATTAGGTTTGGATCAACATCTCACACCCTACACCAAGATGAACTCAGAATGGGTGAATGACTTGAATATGAAGAAGGAAACTATAAGCAAATTAGATGAATACAGACTAGTAAACATGTCAGATTTTTGGGAAAGGAAAAACTTTAAAACCAAGCAAGAGCTAGAAAAATTCACAAAATGTAAAAGACATAATTTTGCTTGCATCAAATTATAAAGTTTTTTACAAACAAAACCAATGTAACCAAAATTAGAAGGGAAGTAACAAATTGGGAAACAATCTTCATAAGAAAAACCTCTGACAAAGTTTTAATTACTCAAATTTATAAAGAGCTAAACCAATTATACAAAAAAAAAACAAGCCATTCTCCTATTGATAAATGGACAAAGGACACAAATAGGCAATTTTCAGTTAAAGAAATCAAAACTGTTAATAAGCACATGAAAAAATGTTCTAAATCCCTTATAATTAGAGAGATGCAAATCAAAGCAATGCTGAGGTATCGCCTCACACCTAGCAGATTGGCTAACATGACAGCAAAGGAAAGTAATAAATGCTGGAGGGGCTGTGGCAAAGTTGGGAAATTAATGCATTATTGGTGGAATTGTGAATTAATCTAACCATTCTGGAGGGTAATGTGGAACTATGCCCAAAGGGAGCTAAAAGACTGCCTGCCCTTTGATTCAGCCATAGCACTGCTGGGTTTGTACCCCAAAGAAATAATAAGGAAAAATACATGTACAAGAATATTCCTAGCTGAGCTCTTTGTGGTGGCAAAAAATTAGAAATTGAGGGGATTCCCTTCAATTGGGGAATGGCTGAACAAATTGTGGTATCTGTTGGTGATTGAATACTATTGTGCTCAAAGGAATAATAAAGTGGAAGAATTCCATGGGAATTTGAACAACCTCCAGGAATTGATGCAGAGTGAAAGGAGCAGAACCAGGAGAACATTGTACACAGAGACTGATACACTGTGGTATAATCAAATGTAATTGTCTTCTCCATTAGTGGCAATGCAGTGATCCTGAACAACTTGGAGGGATCTAAAAGAAAGAACACTATCCACATTCAGAGGAAAAACTGTGGGAGTAGAAACACAGAAGAAAAATAATTCTTTGAATATATGGGTTGAGGGGATATGGTTGGGGATGTAGACTCTAAATGAACATCCCAGTGCAAACATCAACAACATGGAAATAGGTTTTGATCAAGGACACATGTAATACCCAGTGAATTTGTGTGTCAGCTACAGGAAGGTAGGGTGAGGGGAGGGAGGGAAATACTATGATTCTTCTAACCAAGGAATAATATTCTAAATTGACTAAGTATATTAATTTAAATTAAAAAAAACAGAAGTGACAGAACCACAAAAAGAAATAGAAAATAAGGAAAAGAGAAGATATACTACAGCAGAGGTCAGGGGACACAAAGTGTTATTAGGAGTGATGTGGACAAAGATCTAGTAATGGAGACAGAGAAAAAGAGAATCAGATAGATAGAACAAGAAGCAAAAAAGAGAAATGTGATAGAAGATTCAAGGAGAAAAGGGTTATTGACAGTATCAAAAATGTAGAAATATTAAGAAAGATCAGGTTTGAGAAAAGGATATTAGATTTTACAATTAAGAGATCATTAGTTATGTTTTAATTGTGTTGACATCATTGGTACGATTGGAGAGAGCATTGCCGCTTAAAGATAAGGCCTGAAGCAAGACTGTGCAAAGTTAAGAGAGTGAGAGATAGACTCTGATACTTATTAGTTATGAGACCCTGGACAATTCACATAATTCTAGTTGTCTAGCCCTTGTTCCTATTCTGTCTTAGAAGTGATACTAAGATAGAAGGCAAAAGTCTAAAAGGGGGGAGGGGAAAGAAAGATTGAGAGAGGAAAGGAAATAAAGACATTTTTATAAGTGTTTTCAAGGACTTTAGGTAGCCATAAAATAAATATAAGATGGTAGCAAGTGGTAATGAATGAATCATGTTAGAGGTTTTTAAAATATATATTTCATTTAAATATTTCCCAATTACCATTTTAAAAATTTAACTTTAAAAAAAGTTTGAATTCCAAATTTTTTCTCTCCTGTCCCTCCTCTAATATTTTAAAAGGCAAGGTATATCGTATCAGTTCTATATGTGATGTCATGCAAAATGTTTCCATATTAACCTTATTGCAAAAGAACACACACACACACACACACACACATACACACACACACATACATACAAACAAGAAAAAAAAAACACCAGTATGTTTCAATCTGTACTGAAAGTTCATTGGTTCTCTCTCTGGTAGGGGACAACATTTTTTATCATGGGATATTTGGAATTGTCTTGAATCATTGTTTTGATCAGAGTCCTAACTGTCCTTAATATTTGATCACTGTTATAATATTACTGTTACTGCGTACAATGTCCTAGTTCTGCTCATTTAACTTTGTATCATTCATTTGTTTTTTTCCAAGTTTTACTGAAACCATCCTACTTGTTATTTCTTATAACACAATAGTTTTAGAAGGGACATCACTTTCTCTCTATCTTTGTTTGTCTTTAGGCAGATTTCTTAGCTCTTCCAGGAAAGCCTACAGTTCTTAAAAATAATACTTTGAATCAGGAAATATTTCCTTAGTTATAACCTAAATTTATGCTATAGTTATGTGCTTTCTCTATGATTCTTCCTCAGTGAAACATAGGCAGTTCAAATATAGGACAAAAGTATAATAAATATCTTATTTTCATTATCATTGAATTGGAGAGATTAAAGTGAATATTTTATTTTATTAACTTGTTTATGATCTAGACATCAAGTCTCTTTAAAAAAGAAAAAGAAAAAGAAAAACAATCAATAATTTATGACAAATTTCAGCTGGTTTCTCAATTTCTATTTACAAAATTCTTTTTTTTTTTTTGATAGTTGATCTGGACTAGACATTCTCCCTTCCCTCTTTAGATCAAATAACTGAATGGGTATTGTTGAGATTCTAAAATTAAAAGGTCTCTGTACATTTTTTCATTGTCATCTCCCTTGTAAGAAACCAAATATCAGTGTTTAAAGTCAGAAAAGAAAAAACACAAAAGCCCTTGGGAATGAGAGACAATTTTATCAGGTATCTGGTTATGGATTTTCACATTAATTGAATAGTTTAGATAATATGCTTCTAATAAATGTACCTTGACTGGTTAATGCAATAATAAACACTCTGGAATAAGCTGCAGGTCTTTGTAAGATGACATTAGTGGATTTGTATAGCAAGAGAGAGAACAACAGACTTAAGTAGCATTTTCATAACCCCGTAGCAGTCTTGAGATACCATTTTATGGTTCTGGTGACTTGTCCCAATAGTAACTTCAATAAAATCCTCTTTTAAACATATAAGACTAGCAAAAGATAAACCAAGGAAAATAAAATTCAAATAGTGGTCTGAGGAAGAGTAGGTTTGAATGACAGAATTATTTCATGTTTCTCCCAAAGCACCATATACACTTTCACAATACTAAAGTTTATTTTCATATGGTTGAGCTGTATTTACAGGATATATAGTTGCATAAATACTATATACACAGTGGGCAATGTCACAATTTATAGCTTTGCTGGTCTTCTAGAGTTCATTTCTATACTCAGGACGCTACTGATTTGCTGCTCTGTGTCTACCCTGTATCTATCTATCTTCAGTGTCTGATTCGTGGGTTAACAGCACCCAGGGGAAATTTGGCATACAACAGAATGTGTTTAGACCTTTATATATTCTTACATTCACTGAAAAGTATTATTGGCATTTCAAATTTATTTTCCTTGGTAAGACTTTAATGTCAGCCACCAAATGCAGGCAGAGGATATTATGTAAATATTACAAACCTTCATTCCTTTATATTACATATTGTGCCTTATATGACTACTGAAGAGCACGTTGTTTAAAGACAACATAGGATATCTGTTTAAATGTATTGGCATCATCTTATAATCTACCCTGCATAAATGTGCACACTGTTTTAAATAAGAAAGAAATTTATAGATATTTATCATCCTTAGATGGCTTTTTCGGACTCTAAGCATAAAGATGGGTTTTAGTGAATTTCATGATATTCCTTATATCCATATCCATTTGACTATTTTAAGGTTTAAAATCTTATTTTACTCTGGGGAAGTACTATAATTTTCCAAGAATGATTTTACTTTTCTTGCTAGTAGAGACATGGAGAATCTGAGTGGTGCATTCTCAGAGCTTAATTAGCCTACTCAGTGACTACCAGATTCAGAATGCTTAGAATCTGAGATAACTTCTTCCATTTTTTCCATCATTCATAGGCAAAAATAGATTAGTTATTTTCTTCTGCCTAACTTCATCCTTCAAGGTGAGGCCCTTGTTTTCCCAGAAACATAAGAATGGGATACATTCTTATTCCAGGCCTTAATGTTGTGATTTAGGAACATACTCATATAAAGGGTAATGTTAGGAAGGATACAGTTGGCAAGGAACTTCTAGGGTATGATTTGAGATTATAGTATCATGTTGTGCTTACTATGTGTCTACTACGTAATCATGTTTACCAGCAATCTAAAAAAGAGGGTCAGGAAGATCATCAGTCATGGTTAAGTTGCCAATGCTGATATATATGAGATATATAACTGGATACAATAAAGACCATACTTTCATAGAATTAATAATCTGTAATATTATTATTTTTAATAATAAATAAGTAGAGGAAGAAGAAAATGATACAAACACAAATAACTAACTATAATACAAGGTAGAGTGAGATAAATCTGAAGGAGAGGTACAACACATTTGACGAAGGAAAGATTATTTCACTTATTCTGTGACTTTGTTTTGCCCATTCAGAGGGTTGATTCACTACTGCCTTCAGTCTGTATATTTGGAATATTAGGGATTATCCTTTTGGCAACATCCAGAAGTGATGTAGGATAATGGAAGAAAGAACAAAAGAAAGGAATGAATGAAGAAATGAAAGAATTAAGAAAAGAGGGAAAGGGAATGACAGCGTGAAGGGGGAAAAGAAAAATGAATGAAGGAGGGAAAATAAATGAAGAATAGAGCAAAAGAAAGGAAGGCTTTTTTAAAAATATATAGAGAATTGAGTCAAATTTAAAATAATACAAAGCCATCTTCATGTGATAAATGATCAAGGGATATGAACAGGAAATTTTCAGATGAAGAAATAAAAACTATCATATGAAAAAATGTTCCAAGTCAATTTTAATTAGAGAAAGGAAAATCAAAATAATGTGAGATATAATCTCACCAGACTAGCTAATATGACAAAAAAGGAAAATGAAAAATGTTGGAGAGGATGTAGAAAAATTGGAATACTAAAACACTATTGGTGGAGCTATGAACTATCACTCTGAGGAACAATCTGGAGACGTGCCCAAAGTGCCATCAAATTCTATATTCCTTTTAATCCAGCAAAACAACTACTTGGTCTGAATCAAAGATAGGGGAAGAGAAACTACTTGTACAAAAATATTTATATAAGCTCTTTTTGTGTTATTAAAGAACTGGAAACTGAAGGAATGTCCATTAATGAGAGAATGGCTGAATAAGTTGTATATGACTACCAAAACTAATAGAATGACTAATGGAATAATATTGTGCCATGAGAAATAATGAACAGTATGGCCATTGGAAAGACATATAAAGTAACGCAAAGTAAAGTGAGCAGAACCAGGAGAACATTCTACACAATTACAGCAATATTGTGGAATGATCAACTGTGAATGACTTAACTATTATCAGCAATGCAAAGATCCAAGATAACCCCAAGCAACTCCTGAAGGAAAAAGCTATGGACTGCTATAGAAGGAACTGATGGAATCTGAATGCCAATTGAAGCATGTCATTTTTCACTTTATTTCCTTCATGAGTTTTTTTTTTCCTCAAATTAGTATTATATGTCTTTCACAACATGATGAATATAGAAATATGTACTGCAAGGTAGCACATATATAACCCATATGTTACTTGCTTTCTTGGGCAGGGGAGAAGGGAGACAGGTATGGAAAGGGAAAGATCATTGATGGCAAAATACCAGAAAATTATTTTCTAAACAATATTTTACTTTGCTCCTCAATTTCATGAAAAGTAAAGCATTTCCAACCTTAATTTTTAAAGTTCAAACCAAATTCTCACCGTCCCTCCCTCCTTCCCTTTTTCTCCCCAGATTGAAAAGTAATCTGATATAGATTTTACATGTGTAATATTATAAAACATTTCCCCATATTAGTTATTTTGTAAAAGAGAACTTGAACAAACACAAGAAAAAAAAAAGAAATAAAGTAAAATATAGAATGCCTCAGTCTACATTCAGACCCTTTCACTGGATGTGAATGGTATTTTTCATCATGAGGGATCACAGTACTGCTAAGAATAGCTAAGTGATTCATAGCTATTCCTCATATAATATTGCTGTTATTTTCCTGGTTCCGCTCACTTCATTTTGTATCAGTTCTTGTAGGACTTTCCAAGTTTTTCAGGAAACAATTATTAAAAATTGTACCTATGTGTAATTGAGAAAAATATAATGACTTAGTCAAGAAGCTTACATTCTAATAGGGATAGAAAACACATAGATTAGTCCTCAAGGACAAATATTTTAGAAAGTTACAGGTTTGGAAAATGGCACCATAGTGGAACACATCAAAACAGTCTTTCTAATAACAATGATAGATTTGATTTTATTGTCCCTGGAACTGGAAAAGCAAAAGGAAGTGGGAAGCAGGTGGAGAAGGACACTTCTTACAATAGAGCTTGCAAGGAATGAAATAAGCAGAACCAGGAGAACACTGTACTCAATAACTGCAATGTTGTACGATGATCAATTATGAAAGACAGCTACTCTGGCCAATACAATGATCTGGGACAATTCTGAAGGACTTGGGACAAAGAATGCTATCCACCTCCAGAGAAAGAATAGTTGGCATCAAGATACAGATTAAAGTCTACTATCTTTTGCACTAATTTATTTACAGTTTTACTTTGGGATTTTGGTTTTATATTAGTGTTCTCTTACAACAATGACCAACATGGAAGTATATTTTGGATGATAATTCATGTATAATCTAGATCAAATTGCTTACCATCTCCAAGAGTGGGTGAGGGAGACAATTTTAATATTATAATTTGGGAACAAATATGTTGAAAATTGTTATTCCATTTAATCAGGAAAATAAAATATCTTTGAATTAAAAAAAAAGAGGTTGCAAGAGGATGGCTAAGGAATCAAGTGAATAATCAATGCTCCAGCTAGTCTACGTATGATGGACAAATCTCCAGATTTGGAACTGAAATTGTTCTCCTCTAGATTATGGTCTCTGGTCCACAGAGTACTATCTAATGACACATTACTTACTTCCCTTCCTAAACTACAACTAAACCAAGTTTCACCCTACTTTTGGTCACACCTTCTCTGTACTAGAAATGCCCTCTACCCCTTGTCTGTGCTTTTAGGTAATTCTACGTATATTTAAAGGTTTAGTTCAATTTTCCTGATCCCCACAATATGAAGTGATCTTTTCCTCCTCTAAGCTCTAATAATATGGTTTTATCTCTTTTATGGGCTTATCAAACATATCAAAAAGAGGAGGCTACACAAAGAAAAAAATCCCTACAAAATCCACTCTTTGTAGTCTATGCCTCTGAGTAATATTTCTCTGCTTATTTTCAGATTGCTAGGCTCAATTTGATTCATTCCCACAAATATGTACAAAGAGAAACATGAATCAACTTTAGTCTTCAAAATACTTTACATTCTACTAGAGGGATACAATGTGTTCAGAAATATGTTAATATAACATAACCTGAGGGAGGAGTGACAACTAATAACTAGGGATGAGAAATAGCTATAAGCTCACAGGAAGCTAGCAAGACTGACAAATATATATACTACACAGCAGCATGTAGCACATGGAGGCCCAATGGTAAGGGCAGTAGCAGACATGGGTGCCGGGGATCTGATTTTCCAACTAAGAGAAAAACAAATGAGGCCTTTTTTAAAGGTGGTGGCTTGTTGGGTGTAGAAAAGGAAATTTGTACCGGATAAGTAAAAGTAAAAAATGACAAAGTTTGACAAAGTATTGGGTATTTGAGGTAAAGAAGGATGACAGTGAGGTTGTCATATGCCTGTGTATCAGGGAAGATGGTGATATGCTTTAGAATTCTAGGAAAGTTGTAAAGATGGAAGGGATTAGGGGAAAGATAATGAGTTCTGTTTTGGACGTGTTGAGTTTGAGATGCCTATGAGGCAGCTATTTTTCAAAATTGTTCATTCTTTTTTTAAAATATTTTTTTACAAATCTGTTATCTTTTCCCATTTCTGCCCTATTCAAATGAATGATAAAAATAAATCCCTCATAACAAATATGTATAGTCCAAAAAATTCCCATATTAGCCATTCAGAATGAATCCAAAAGGGGAAAAAATGAATGGCAATGTCAAAAGCAGCAAAAAAGATCCAAAAGAATTAGAACTAGAGGATTTGGTGTGTATAGTATCTCTGGTGCGAGGGCTTGCCAAGCCCTTTTTTGAGAGTTGCTTTCCTCCTTTGGTGTCTCCCTGTCACTCCACTCTTACCTGGGACTGTAAGAAGCTACAGCATGCTCAGTGGCCAAACCCTAGTAAACCATTTAGACAGATGGACTAAAGCAGGTTGAGGGTTTGGCACTGAGCTCTGATGACTCTGGAAAAGAGTGAATCTGAGGACTTCCAGAAACTTCAGGTTCAGCAGCCCTCTGGAGATCTAAGCAATCTTTTTTAAGGAACACACACCTTACCTTCTGGCATGAGGAAAGGGCTACAAAAGGTGCCCTAAACATTATTTGCTTTGTCTCACATTGTTTGTACAAATTCCCTACTTAACTGCAACAGGTAAAGAGATTACCCTGCAGCTGAAACACAAAAAAGTGCAAAAATTTTTATAAAGATGATTCTACTCCCCATGGATACATGGAACATGTACACACTTATTGGCAACGTGAAATCCACTCTACCTGAAAGACAATAGCTCTTACTTTCAGCAAAATCAGCAAGTATTGAATCCAAATAGTAACCGTGAGTGAAATAAGGCTTGCCAATAAAGACTAACTGACCAAAGTTGGAGCTGGAGACATGCTTTTCTTGAGGTTGGCCTGATGACAAGAGCTGTGAAGCTTGAGTAGGTTTTACAATCAAATCTAATCTAGTCAATAAGCTTCGGTGCCTCCGCAAAGGAGTGAATAATAGCTTCATGACAATGCAATTGCCACTTGCAAGAAAGTGCCACAGTGGCACAATCATCATAGTGTAAGCTCCAACCATGATGAACTGTGATGAAAGAAAGATCTGGAGATCCCATCAACAGAGTACCAAAAGAGGACCAGACTATAATTCTGGGTAACTTTAATGCCAGAGTAGACACAGATTATCAAACATGGCAAGGAGTCCTTGGGAAGAACAGAGTGGTAGACAACAATAGCAATGGTACTTTACTACTGAAGAGTTGAGTATCTCATGACTTCATCACCAACATTGCCTTTCATTTATCCAAACACAGTAAAACTTCATAGATTTACCCTCAAAGCAAACATTGACAAGAGAAAACTACCTCCAAAAGGAGATCGTTTTAATGGGAAGGACTTGGATGAATGGGAAATGAAAAAAAGCCCAACTAGGAACCCCCCAGGACCAGTGAAGCACAACCCTTCTAATTATGAAAAAGCAAGTTGTTTCTGACAGGTTGATCTCTGTACTTCATGGAAAGGCAGGTCTCCTCCAAGGCAGTTTTCCAATCCAGGAATTTCCTAATCTTTCCACAAGATTAGTTTTTCCCCCCAGGGGATGCTAGAGCAAAGATCCTCCTTACTAGCTCAGAGGAAAGCCACATCAGGAGAGACCATTAAACCCAGTAAACTCCCAAGATCCTCCTCTCCTTCCAGAATCTTCTCCCAGGGTTTGTGTCTAAATTCTCCTCCTTTCCTCTTAAAGACAATCATGCATTTTTCTCTATCCCTTATCACTTATCCTTACAATTGTAAGAAGAGACACACAGAATGTGAGTGTGATGGAAGTAATGTGTGGCACAGACTGCTGAATATGCCATAGACATATTTTTCAACCTAAATGTTTGATTCAGCAAAAGCAGCCACCCCAAGATAAGAGGACTACCAGAAGACTTAATGCCAACATATTAGAGTGC
Source organism: Monodelphis domestica (assembly GCF_027887165.1). NCBI lineage: Eukaryota > Metazoa > Chordata > Mammalia > Didelphimorphia > Didelphidae > Monodelphis > Monodelphis domestica. Next base: position 248,785,786 of record NC_077234.1, read on the forward strand.
TTCTCGGTGCTGAAAAGAGTTGGAGGAAAAGCTGAGCCAACATAGAGTCAGCAACAGTGGAACAGAAAAGGAGTGTACAGCTTTCAATATTTGAACAGTACTGCATTTAATTATCTTGGCCAGAACACTTGCAAGCATCAGAATTGATTTGATGAAAATTATGGGGAAATTCAGAAGCTACTAAATGAAAAATGAGAACTCCACAGACTTTACTAGTGGATAGATTGTCTTTAAGAAGGAGAATTTAACTCCATCAAAAATAAACCCAAACAAAACTAAGAGATAAATAGGATTTTTGATCTAATAAGAAGGCAAATGGAATTTAATTTGACACTGAAAGTAACAACCCATCTTTGATGCCCTGAAAGCTATTTATGGGCCAAAGACCTTTGGTGTATCAGGAGTCACAGTGATAAAGACATGATGGAGGGATGGGCTGAATATCCCCATAGTGTTCTCAATAGTATCATCAATAACTACTGAAGCCATTAACTGTATACCTTAGATTGAAGTCAAATCCCCTCTAACTGAAGAGGTTTAAAATTCATTGAGTTCCTCTCATGCTACAAAGAGCTGGTGTTGATTCCATTCCAGCAGAGGTTTACAAGGCAGGGGCTTCAGTGTTCATACAAAAGCTGTCTAAAATATTTCAGCTCCTATGGCAGGAGGATCTCCACCAAAAGATCAATGATGCCTCCAGTCTACCTTTATAAAATAAAAGTGACTAGGTTGTCCTATGACAATCATAGAGGAGTCTCTTAGTCATTATTGACAGGATTCTTGCCAGAGTCCTCCTTAATTGGTTGATCCTTGTTCTGTAAGATGGTCATCTACCCGAGAGCCAACATGGCTTCAGAAAGGGCTGAGGAGTGGCCAATATGGTGTTTGCTGCCAGACTACTTCAGAAGAAATGCCAGGAAAAGAACAGAATTTTGTGCACAATTGTCAATTTGATCGAGGCCTTTGACACTCTTAGTCATAAGGATTTGGGGAATATCATGGCAAAATTTGGTTGCCAAGAGAAGTTTATCAGTATCATATGCCAATCCATGACCACATGTTTATATAGATAGGTCTGGATAATGGATGATGCTTTCACAATTTCTCAGTCACCTATGAAGTGAAGCAAGGTTGTTCTTTTGCTCCCATCCTTTTAAAGCATATTTCAATGGCATCAAGGTCCACTACCACACTAATGATATTTTTTTTTACTTGAAAAGTCTCCAAGCCAAATCTAAGGTGGAAGGAGAGTTGATGTACAACTTCTTTTTTGCAGATGATTGTGAATTCAATGTGACATCTAAGACTGAGATGTAACTGAGTATGGATCAATTCTCTGCTGCTTGTGTTATTTTGACCTGACAATTAACACTAAGAAAACAGAATTTCTCCACTAGTTAGCACTGTAACATCCATACATGGAATCATTGGTTATAGCAAAAAGATAAATGTTGAATACTAGGGATAAGTTAACTTACCTTGGCAGTATGCTTAGCAGGGATGTTCACATAAATGATAAGACTGATGCATACATTGCCAGAGCTTAGTGTTTGGGAGGATCTGAAAGAAAAGGTGGAAGAGAAGTACTAAGTTGCCTACTAAACTGAAGGTCTTAAGAGCCATTGTGCTGACCTCATTGTAGGCCTGTGAAATATGGACAGTCTCTCAGCATCATACCAGGAAATTTACTAATTTCCATTTGATTTGTCTTCAGGAGATTCTGAAAATCACCTGGAAAGAAACTGATGTCCTTTTTTATGATGAACTGCCAAGGATTCAGCTGTAGTGAGCACAGCTCTGATGAGAAGACCAAGTTGTTTGAATGCCAAAATCTGCTTACCTAAAAGTCTGTTTTATGGAGAATTCAAGTAAGGTAAGTGCTCTAGTGGAGATCAGAGCAAGCAATATAAGAATACATTCAAGGTCTCTCTGAACAACTTTGATATCTCTAAAGTCTTGGCATCTCTAGTTTAAACATTTTCAAGTTCCCTCAACTGATATTTATACTTTACTACTGTCCTACTCCCTATATACAGTCTGTGATCCAGTGTCTAGTCTCCTTGATATTTACTTATTACATGAAACATTCCATCTTTTTAATCCAGTGATCTCATCTAATGGACATGTCTCAAGATGGATAAGTTCAAAAAAGATGGATGAGTTCAAAAAGTCTAGAAGCCTAAAGTCTTCAGTTGGTGTAAACTGTACATTGCAAGGAATTTCTTGTAAATAATCCAGCATTCTTCAATTTCCAATACTTTGCCACTACAAAAAGAGCTGCTATAAATACTTCTATACAAGTAGTCCTTTCCCCTTTTTTATTGTCTCTTGTATACAGATCCAGAAGTGGCATTACAGGATCAAAGAGCATGCACAGTTTTGTAAACCTTGCCTCAGACACTTCTTAAATCTTGGTTCTGCACTTCATAATTGTGTGGCCTTTGGCAAGTAACTTCTCCAAAATTCAGTTTTTTTCATCTCCAAAATGATAGTATTAATACCTTGACAACTTATATCTCATAGAGTTCTGGTAAGGATTAAATGTATGTCCATGAAGATGCCTAAAGAAACCTCTGCAGCTTCAGAAGATCCAGCATAAACCTTGGAGTATAACTGGTTGAACTTTGGGAGGTTGAACACAAGTATTTTGAATGCAAACTTGTATGCCACAGGGTATTGCCCCCTAATTGGCTTATTGTAAATGTGCCTAGCAAACATTGGTTTTGCTCTCTCACTCTCTATCTCTTTCACTTCCCTCTTATTTCTAACTATTGTAGTTTAAAATGATCCATTGGGGAGACTAGTCTCCCAAGGGATCACAGGGAGATTGTGACAGAGAATTCTTTACTCTGTTATCTATCCTGAGTTCCTCACTAGATTGTGAAGACATGAGTTTCTCTCCTTTGTCTTGTGTAATTGGAAATCTTGTGCCTTTGAACTACATTTCCCAGGAGCTCGCTGACTTTCTGTCATTAAGTGCTGATGTAGACAGGAGATAAATAGGGTGGTTTTCTGTGGCTAGTGCTCTTTCCTTCCTGGGTCAGGACATTGGTGGAGTGGGCTGTTTGAACAGACAGATTAGCCATGGGCACAGGGTTTTATTTTGTTACTTTTTTATTCCTTTACTTCTAGTGATTATTAATAAATCTTATAAAATATAATATTTGAAGTTATTTTATATTAATTTTAATTTTTACAGTTAGTGAATTCACACTCTCAGAAACTCAATCAGCCAGGATAAGTATTCACCTGTCCAGAAGGTGGATTTTAGAAAATTCATACCCTGAGAGGAGAACTTAACCATTAGAAGGTGAGAACTTAAGCTTTGGAAGATGAGAAGTCTATCCCACAGATACTTCCCCCTGTGCAGTGCTAGACAATTTGGAAACTGTGATTGGCCCCTGTGAAGAGGGGAAGGGCAAGGAGCCACCATAAAAGCCACAAAATCTTTTGGCTTGAGGCAGATTGTCTTTGAGAAGATAGTCTGAAGAGATTGTCTTCTAGAGGTAGTCTTCTGATGGGGAGAGTTTTCAAGGGAGCTTTGCTGGAGAATGTGGTTTGGATTGTGGGTTTGGAGCTCAGTTTCAACTTGGACTCTGACTCCTGGACTACTTTGTTGGGTGAGTGAAAGACTGTCTCCTTTCCTAATTTCCTAAGAGACTAGCTTCCATCTTGAAGGAGGCCTCGTGTTTATTCCCTACTGACCCTCCTGGCTAAGGACTAACATGGGTATCTTCTCTAACCTCTTTCACATTTCTCAACTTTATTGTTTCCCCTCTATTTTGGTAAATAAACTTCTGACTTGAGATATAATAATTTCAGTGACCATGTTATTTCATATAATTTTAAGTCCAAACATTAAATTTAACCTTTATAGAACATAATATAATAATCATTATTATTGATACTGTTTAAATTCTATAAGTTTTTGTATCAATGTGAACATATGAGGGCCTTTTGGGTTAAGTATTTCTTCTTTTTTTGTTAGGACATAAATACTAGTCCCATGCCTAATTTACATTGTACATTTATTACCTATCTGTTCTCCACTCTGTGTAGCCTCAAGATATGAGCCAAGTTTAAGCATTAACTAATTGTTCCCAGGGGCACCAGGATGAGACTATAATGAGCCAGAGAATTATCAAAGGGACCTGACCCTCTTTCTAAGTGGTCCAGCTACACTTGGACTGAAACTTGGCCAGATCATGTGAGATCATGGAAAAGAGGGCTTCTGTGTAGGGTGGGGGTTTAATGCCTAAGCTTTCCTGGGCCCAGAAGCAGCAATGGTTTCAATTGTTAGACTACTTTTCTTTTCTTTTTTCCCTCCCTTTTATATTTCCCCCTCAAATCTAAGCCTGCCATCAATACCTAAAAACATTCCTTAGTGCAACAAGAAACATCCATTGCTGAAGAGGTTACTAATTTTATTAATGGATGACTAACTATGCTAGTTTGATGGTCAGAGTGTTTAAATATGAAGCTGACTAGACTTTTTTGGTATTCACTCCATCAAATCTCATTTTATTCACCAAGTACGTAGACACATAATCTTTACTTATACAATGCCTACAACATACACACAATTTGGAAATTATCTTCTAGACTAAGACTTCCTCCCTATCTCTAAAATAAGTATTCCAAGGAGGCATAAATATGCACCTGCCCAAGAGATTGGTCTCTGGGGTGTAGGATTCCAATTTTATATAATGATGCTCAGCTACTATCTGATGCCATTGTATGTTTTATCAGTCACAGCAGATATCCTCAGCACTTTTCTATCCACTCTAATGACCGTCATATCCCACAGCTGATAGCATCTAGTTGGTGAAATTATTGGAATGATGGAACTAATTCTGCATGCCTTGAAGATTCTGAAATTGTCTGGTTTAGAATAAATGAGGCATTTAGGCTGTCATCTGAGTGTAATGCCGCTGCAGGGGACAGCTCCTGGTAGAACTTTGTCAAGAGAAAGAGCTAAGCAGGTTTGCCATGGAACAGGTTCTGTGATTACATTACCCAGATATTACAACTGGTTTATGTTTTAAGTTTTATATAACTGTTCCTGTTCCCATAAAGAAATTTTTATTATCCTAAAAGCAAGCAAGTGACATTTTAATATCCAGCATCATAGACAAATGACATTTATAACAAAGCCTAGTAAATCTACAAACTCCTCACTGCACTATCAATGATTAGCTCAGAAAGCAACTATAAAAGCTTAATGTAGGATCCTGTTTCCATCCTGCTTAGAGGCCAAGCAACTCCCACTTTAATGAATGAAATGAAAGAATACATAAGAACATAATTATGAATGTAATTATGATTCATTCTTGCAGATTTTGTTCTTATCTGTGTATTATATGGTAGAAAAGTTAAGAGTTGGAAGAATCCTTAAAGATCATCTAATCCAAACTCCTCAGTTTACAAATTGGGAAACTGAGGGCTGGAGAGGAAAAGTGTTTTGATCTGGAAAAACTTAATGGATAAAAGAGTAAGGTAGGCTTTGGAGCTCAGATTTTCCTGAAACTGAGTTTTGTGCTCTATCTACTATATTATGCTGTCAATCAGTATCATTGGGTAATCACAAATATCTGACTAATGAACCAATATTAAATCTTCTATTATGAAAATCGAATTATAAAAAAGAAGGAATGTAGACTTGTACATAGAATTTTTAACCTGTTTTCTATATTAAAAAAGTAGTCATGTTATTTTCGAGTTATATATTTGGTGGGACATCTACTACAAAGATCAGTCTTATCTATAGGCTGTGTCAGCATTGTCTTTGGACCTCAGGGTCCTGGAAAAGGCCTTAAACTCCCTCAATTCTTCTTCCCAACAGATAAGTTGTTACTTGAAATTCAACTACTCAGGTCTTGTGTCTTAAGGATTTTGTGCAAGGTCTTCCTGTGTCCTGTCCCAGAGCATCTTCAAAGGGAGCCAGTATGCACTTCATGGTAAGATTTCATTCAACTTTAAATGAAAACACCAATATTCTATCTTCAATTTTGAATTTCAAGGCATGCTTTTTCTTAGATGGAACATGCCATTATATTCTACTTCACATAGCATTTGTTCCTGATCTAATCTCACACCTTAGATGCAAGATATGTGATTCTACTATGTCCTCCTGAATGTTCATCCATACTTTCATCAGTCTTATTCCTCAATTTAATTTCTACCTTTTTTTCACTTATCTCTTGCTTATTCCATTGTGCTCCTTGAAAACTCTGCTTTATTAACAAACTCTGCTACATTTTCAAACTTTTCAACAAATGTTATTTTAGTGTTTCACTTTCTTAGTTTTAGTTTTTAGGTAAAACAACCCCCTTTTAAGGGTATCACAGCCTGTGCAATATTTTCCACTGTATATCATTACTTCAATTTCCCCAGACCAGAAGGTCATGAGACTATAAGACATTTGCTCTACATCAATGGTATGAAACTCAAATAGAAATGGATCCCTATGTGATACACATTGAGTTGGATAACCATAAGTTAGCATTATCTATGTTGTATTTTTATTTCTTTTGTTAAATAATTTCCAAATATAATTTTGATCTGATATGCTAGAAAGTTTTTCTTGAGCTTGGCAGTTGGGGAGGATAGGAGTGTGTGGAGTGGAGTACTGTGGCTAGAAAGTCTAGAAAGAAAAGAAGGATCAGAGGTTGCTGAATTGAAGAGATGAATGTATGACCTGGTCAGATTTATGCTTTAAGAAAACAACTTTGGTAGTTTCATAAAGGAATGATTGGAGTAAAGAGAGGCTTGAGGCAGAAGACCAATTAGAAAGGATACTGTCAAGGTGAAAGGTAATAAAGATATGTAAAAGGATGTGTGAGTGGAAAGAGGGGGATACATATAGGATAATATTATGAAGATAGAACTATGAAGGCAGAAGTGAAATATTTTATAGCTGTTTGAATATACAGAGTCAGAGTGAGAAGCTGAGGATGACACTGAGGTTGTGAGCCTGAGTAATTATGGGGATGGGATTATTCTCAACATTAATAGAGAAGTTCAGAAGAGGGGTGGATTTTAGGGAAAAAATAAAAAAAATTTCCAAAAGTTCTGTCTTGGAAGTATTGAGTTTAAGATTCCTGTGAATGATACAATTTGAAATATCTATTAAGCAGTTGGTGATGCTGAGTTGAATCTGAGGGTAGTGATTACATTGGATAAAGAGATCTGAGATTCATTTCCACAGAGGTGATAATTGCCCACAGAGGTGATAATTGCCCAAATGGGAAGCAATGAAATCAACAAATGAGAAAGTAAAAAGAGAAAAGAGAAGAGGGCATGGATCAGAGCCTTGAAGACACGTCCACAATTAATGCATCAATGAAGACATAGCAAAAGTGACTAAGGAGTGGTTGGACATGAAGAGCCTGGAGAGAGCAGCCTTGTAAAAACCTAGGGAGATGAGAGTATCTAAAGGAAAATGATAAAAGAAAAAAAAAGTCAGTCTGGGAAGAGGTTAAGATGACTGAGGATTGATTAGATTTGCAAATTAAGAAAGCCCAGTAACTCTGGAAAAGTAATTTCAGCTTAGTTCTTCATAGTGATATCTATCTATCTATCTATCTATCTATCTATCTATCTATCTATCTATCTATATCTGCCTGCCTGTCTCTCTATCTGTCCATCTGTCTATCTATCTATCTATCTATCTATCTATCTATCTATCTATCTATCTATCTATCTATATCTGCCTGCCTGTCTATCTGTCCATCTGTCCATCTATCTATCTATCTATCTATCTATCTATCTATCTATATCTGCCTGCCTGTCTGTCTATCTGTCCATCTGTCCATCCATCTATCTATCTATCTATCTATCTATCTATCTATCTATCTATCTATCTGTATTTGAATCTCCTTAGACTAAGTTGTATGAAGGCAGTGGCAGGGTTCCTAACACTTTACAAGTACAGCAGAAAGGAGTTGGTGATAAAAGAACCCTACACACTCCTTAGTTGATAAAAGTAATGAATATAAGGGGCAAGTAACAGACAGTGATGTTTTGTTACTCTCTATATATGTGAAGTTCTCTGGTCAAATGGAATTAGCAGCCAGCTAAGCCATTAGTTGGCTAAAGGCTCAGCCCACATCCCAGGTATCCTTTTTAAAAACAAGATAAACCCTACTGGAAGAGATCCGGAACAAGAGAAATTTCAAAAGAGTGAGAATTCTTCTGTTGGTCAGGTGGTGAGTTGAAGATTCAGCACATTTTGGCAGAACCCAGATCTTGACAAAGAACTATTCACCTCCTTTCTGTGAGGGTAGGAAAATATTTCTCTCTCACACTCCTAATGCCCTACTCCCACAACTGGCCTGGTGTCATGCAGTAGAGATGCTTACCTGTTAGGGTGCATCACACAAATCAGGAAGTAGGTCAAATAAGCTAAGACATGGGAGGAGCTTTGTAAGTTAGGAAGTTGATTTTGGAAAGGAACTAATTCATAGAGTTTCTGATTCATGTGCCTAGTTGAGCCACTAGTGGTCTCCAGGGAGAGCAGCAAAAGGACACCGCAAGAAGGAAAAGGACATCAGGACTCAGTATAGGAGATAAGAATGTCCTTCCTCGCCATGTGTTTTCCCTATGCCTGTGCCTCTCTACTTGTATACTCTTTGCATGCATCTACTAACCTGAATACTATATGAAGGACAATTTGAGAGGACAGTCCAGAAACAGCACTAGATTTGTTTCAGCGAAATTGATCTACTTGCTACTTCCAAAATACCCCATTTCTGTGCACTTTCACGGATTACGCTTTATGCTTCTACAACAATAAAGTGTACAGTTAGACTCACAAAGTGGAGGATGGGCTCCCCAACAACGACATAAAATCTACATATAGCTATACTCCCTGTTTCAAGGTATATGATTAAAAAAACAAATTTGATTCGATCACTTAAACATCTGATTGTCCTAGCAAATGTAAGTTCTCAGGGACAGATCATCACCTCAGAGTTACATCTGAACTCTCTCAAGAACCTTGGAGTGGCCCTGTTGAGGGTAAATACACTGCTCATATTCACCACTCTATCTCTGTACTGCTTATCTAATCTTAGTTATACCACTGGGTACTCAAAATAATACTTTGAGTATTAAAACTTTTGTTTTTAAAAAATAATAATTTACTTAAAAATAAGGCAAATGGAAGTAAAAGTATAGCTCTTACTAGCTCATATTCTCCTACCATTGCACTCAGAGTGAGCACATACTTATAGGAACCTGGAAGGGGAGGATATAGAGGAAAATGCCAACTGAGGTAACTCGCAGCTCTGGATGGTAGGTTTCCATGTAGTTTGTCAATTCAGGAACATTTGCACCAGAGCAAACTGTTTCTCTATCCCCTGATTAACTATTGATTCTCACTACTCTTCAATTAAGGAAATCCTCTTCTCTTCTCCATTAGAAGAGAGCATTCACATGCTCTTGCGATTAGACAGCATCCTTAAAGGGGTGGGGGCTAAGAAAGTGTCAGTCTTTCTGTGAAAATCTGTTCTGAGGCTAGAGATCTCCAAAGTTAATCAAAGTGTCTATCTCTAACTATGCAGATGAGACCATCCAGATCCTGAACTGTCCAATCAGAATGGAGCTCACAGTCAAGGGTAACTCCTTATTCCCACTCACCAGGATCCCAGAACAATCACAAAATCTTCTCAAACAAAAGGTGGTAGCAGAGACCACCAAGCCCTTGGGAGAAATTCCATTTCTGTCCCTCTCTGGGTGGTATGAGGGGTCGATACTTGTCACTTGATCCCCTTGGTCAGTGAAGTTAATTCTCTCTATGACCAATCAGGTATCATTCAGCTGAGACCCAGTTAGATGCCTCAACTGATACAGCTCCAACAGAGCAATTTTTCCCCTTCCCTCAGGGTAGTCAATTTTCCTCAGCTTCTTCCCATACCCAATTCCATTTCACTTCACTTAGAGACCCCTGACTCGCAATGATTCATCTTTCTCATAAAAAGTCACAAATCCCTTAATTTCCACTATTAAATCAATAGTACTTTTCAAATCATACTCCATCTCCACATGTTTATGTTATTTTCTTTAGTCATAAAACAGAATATGGAAATTAAATGAGGTGCCCATTATGCTTTCTGTCTCTGAAATCTTTGTGTCTCCTTGAAACTGTATTTTTGGATATTGATATTTCCCTAGGCTTTTGTAAGTAAATAACAGACCTGTCTTTGCTTCCTTAAACTATTCCTATACAAGTAAGGCATGACTCCACATTATTGACAGATAATGGACTTCCCATGCCATATCATAGATTACTTCCTGACTGAAGTGTCCAAATCCCAAAAGAAAGCTGTTTTATCTTCATATATACATATGTATATATATGCAATGATCTAAAGTTCTCCTACTCTTTAGATATCAAAATGTTCATCTGGAACAGCAGCAGTATCTTATACCTTTTGACAATATAAATCTCCTTCCACAAAAAAGAACGCTTCTTATTATCTTTTTCATCACTGAAATGCTCCATTTATCTTAAATGACAGCGTTTCCTTCTTCCCTTATTTCTCACTCAGCAGCTAAATTCTGCTGGAAACCTTTGTGGACACCCCCTAGTTATTAGTACTCAAAATATTTTATATTTACTTATTTGATGTTATATGCACCAGTAAAATGTAAGCTCATTGAGGACAAGGACTTGTTTTTCCTTTTCTTTGTACCCATTATCTTCTAGCATATTACTATTTACAAACATTGCTGAATTACATTGAGTTAAAACTTTGAAAACTGTTAAAATATGGAAACAATGGTGATGGTGTATATGTGTGTGGGCCTCCAATTGAATTTACAGAAAGTGTCAAGAAATACTCTGAATGAAAAAACGGGGTGGCATTAGAAGATAAACATTACATACATTACACACAATTAATTCTACTTTTGCTATTTTGTATTGAACTCCATGGTGCTTCTTGTAGTGAGAAGTGGAGGCTACTGGAAGAGGTTGATCAATATAGGAAGGAAAGAAAAAAGTTTTAAAATCTTTGTGTAATCAAATTAATCAGAAACAAAATAAGGCTTATGGGATAAGGTAAATGCTTACAAAATTTTAAATGCTTTTGGCAACATGCATGAAGATCCAATGATGATTTATGAATAAAGAACAAAAAAAAATCTCCCTTGTTGTGGAGTGTTTTTCTCTGGATCATAGTCTACGTACCTCTGTGGATAATGGAAGGATCTGGTGTGGCTTTCATAAAACAAGAATTACATAGCAATTTATGGACAGAGTGATGATGAATTAGATATTACTATTATCAGAACAGAAGGTAAAAGTGTTTCAGATGCATCTGGCTCTCAGTTTAAGTTGTTAAGTGGCTTTTTGAGTGTCATCAGGGGACAGGATTGGCTATTAGTAGCTCCTGAATAATACAGGATGGACTTGATTTGAAACGTTTTGAACAGGTTAAGTTTCTTATTTATTTGTCACACATTTTCTTTGTTCAAAGCAGCTGCTTAATTTGAGTAGCTCTTACTTCAGCCAAGTTTAAGGAAGAGCTCCAAACAATAGCATGCTGGATAAAATGTGACTTAGGAATTTAAATAGTAATTGACTGAGAGTGCTTGCTTGAGGATGAGGAAAAAACAACAAAGAGTGGATTTGTCTTTTATTAAAATAATATGCTATCATAACTATTGGTTTCTATTTAGAATATCCTTAATAAAATGAAATGCCAATTATTTTATCATTCTCATAGAGCAAAAGTTAGGCAAAGGGTGAAATTGAATATTTTCAGAAAAGATTCTCTTAGAGTTCTATCTGATTATGATGTTTTATGATGCATAGAAAAATACCATTTTCCCCTTCTACTTTCCAGCTAGTCTTTTCAAAGCTCTAATTGTTTTGTGATGTTGTTTTTTTTGTTTTTTTTTTTGTTTTTTTCAGTGACCATCTGAGGAATCTTTAGTCCTTAAAAAACATGTTTCTGTTTTATCCAGTCAGTAAAAAACAATATTTTGAGTCCCATTAGGTTAATGAAATAGTACCTGAAGTATAGCTAGAATGATGTACCAATGATTTTTATAGTCATTATATCTACAGATTTTGAACTACTTAGATCACAACAGTGAACTAACTACATTTAGTTCTGGGATCGACAAATGTTTGATAGGGCACATTTTCAGTCACCAGGTACCAGCATCTGCATTATAGAGGTCAAAAATGAGTGACTATGTCTTCCTAAACACCTATCTTACATCATTGTCAAACCCAGACGTCAGAATAATTCAAATACTGATGAATATGAATACCTTCTTGGAGACTCCATTATTCCATCCTTTAACTTTCAACAGAAGAAAGAACGCTAGTAAACTGTTTATGTTGCTGAAAATGTAAAGAAATAATGCTTTTTTAAAAGAATTTTTTACCCATACATATATCAACAAGTTTTATCATGTGGGGAATTGTTTTTTACCTTATATGAGTCCCTTTTGGTAGTCTATGCTCTTGTGAAAATGCACTACTAAAGGTTTACTTTTGCTATTCATTTGCTCACACAAGAAGTCTAGCCTTGAATATCTGCCTTTCTCATCTGTCTCTTTAAAGCCTAACCGTTTTTGTTTTGTTTTGTTTTAAAGGAAGGCAGATTGCCACATGCAGAGCCTCATTTGGATGTATCTGGAGTCTTGGAAGCTTGTTTGCCCTATGTTCTCCTACAAATGGACCTTGGGAGCTCATTCTAGTAGAGCAGTAGAGCTACCTGTATACCCTTGACTGAAGAATGGGGGTGGGGGAGGTGGTCTTCTTTGACCAAGCATGCAGTGTTGGGAGGGATGCACATGGAGAGATGAGGGAGGAGTGGGCCAACCACCTAGACATCCAGATCAGGTGAAGCAACCCTGGAGAGATCAATAGGCTGACATGCCGCAGGCAAAACATAGCTTAAATGCCCTCCATGAAAGCCTTCTCTTTTCTCCTAGCTGGAAATGTTCTCCCATCTTCTGTATTTGGAGTTCTATTTATTTCTTTCGTACATTTCATTTTGTATTATATTCTTTATTTTTGTGGAAAGGGCGAAACAGTATTATTGATAGAGGGTCAATCATAGAGTCAGAAAATTTTAACTTATGCCTTAACTCTGATAGATGCTTGCTGCACAAACATGGGGAAGTATTCAAAACTCTTCCTGTCCCAAGAAACTCTCCTTTTCATGACTTTTGGTTGTAGAAATAGTTCCTTGCACTAATGAGATAGATCAAAGATCTAAGGAAAGAAAGAAAGAAAGAAAGAAAGAAAGAAAGAAAGAAAGAAAGAAAGAAAGAAAGAAAGAAAGAAAGAAAGAAAGAAAGAAAGAAAGAAAGAAAGAAAGAAAGAAAGAAAGAAAGAAAGAAAGAAAGAAAGAAAGAAAGAAAGAAAGAAAGAAAGAAAGAAAGAAAGAGGAACAAAAAAGAAGGAAGGAAGGAAGGAAGGAAGGAAGGAAGGAAGGAAGGAAGGAAGGAAGGAAGGAAGGAAGGAAGGAAGGAAGGAAGGAAGGAAGGAAGGAAGGAAGGAAGGAAGGAAGGAAGGAAGGAAGGAAGGAGGGAGAAACAGATTGAGAGAGAAAGAAGAGAGCAAGGGAAGAAGAAAGGGAAATAAGGTAGAAGAGAGGAATAGAAAAGGGAGAAAGAGGAATGAAGGAAGGAAGAGAGAAAGAAAGAAGGAAAGAAGGAGGAACCTAGAATAATAATGAATGAATTTGACCCAGGAGAAAAGTTGAGAAAAAAAGAATGCAGAATATTGCATATAGTATTAGACTCAGTTGATATGTTGACTTGTGTCATTGCAATTGTTTTTATGCAAAGAGTGATTTGCTGAATATGAGAGCAGAGGGATATATTCAGAAAAATGATGTAAAAATAAAAGGAATCATTTAAGATCATTTTTTTAAACTACAATGAATCAAACATTCAATTCAATTCAATTCAACTTTTGCATCTTTTTCATCAATAACACTTGAGTAATGAATGCATCTTTTATCTCCCCTAATACACTAAGGCTATTCTTTGTCATCTTTGTAATTTGCCACTCCAGTGCCTAGAAAAATGCACATAAAAGTCATTAAATAAATTTGAGTTTAGTTGAAAACATGCTAATTGGTACAATCAACATTTATCATGCATCATAATATTAAAATACCTATAAAGTTGTCTAATCTTGTAGTTGCTGATGTTCACAGTAATATGAAGATTCCTGTATTGAACTTATCAGACATTTTCTCTAGTTCTGATGCTACAATTCAGTTTTGAACCCTTATGCTTAAAGGATTTAAGTGATACTTTATCATATCATATTAAATAGAGGAAGAAAAGGTTTGCCTCTATTTGGCAAAAATAGACAAAATTCTTTTTCTTTATTGAAATTTCTCTTCATTATAAGGTTAATACTCACTTCCCTACACATATATGGAAAATATAAATGGAAAGCAATAATCTGTTCTTATTATCAATGCTTAATAAATTAAGTGATCAAGTTAGGAAAAAAAAACTCACGAAATAAACTCATCTTCCATTAATAAACCCCATCTGCCATTTTATGGCACATACACAAACTTCTGTAGGAAGATGCCAAGACAATTTAGAATTGCCTTCTCTAAAAGCCTGAGCCAGAGCTAATTTCATTCAAAGGATAAATGAGTAAAGGATTTCTTTGCCAACTGACAAAATGTAATGATTCATGATTAATGAATCTTTGTTTTTCCTGCAGAGACCTCTCCTTGAAGCATGGTGATGTAGTCATTCAAGGGGGGAGGAGCAGGAAAGAACCTGGGGTTTAAAATATGTGGGCAGCAAATTCAAACTATACATTCTAGTTAGGACATACAAGCTGAAGAAGAGAAAGGCTGAAAGTAGAGAAGGGTGCTTTTTGAACTTCACAGGGATAGGTGCAGGAGCATCTTAAACATTCTTCTCTCCTGTGTGAGAAAGAGATTAGGTCTTCTCTGGGAACAAGCTTTCCCTATTAAAATATTATTGCTCTGATGATCAAAGCTAATTACTGGAAATGCCATTAACTTTCATGGAGTCAGTCACTTATGACTTGTCTTTTAATTATAAAATTGGAATCACATTTTAACAGAGTACACCATGTGGTTAGTCGTGAGTTTCCAGGGTTAGTTGAGGAATGGCAGTTGCTGATGGATTCCTCACTAGCAAACCAAATGGAAAACATGAATGTATTATTTTTTTATCCTTAATTACATAGGACCGAGTACTGTTCTGAATGAAAGATGCTTAGCAAGCTTCCTTGCTGTCCTCACATCTTTAACAATGATATTGGCACTGGCCTATAGACACACTATTTACAAATACGAATACAAAAGTATGAGGAATCACTTGCTAATTATGATTCCAAATGATATATGTTCTCTATCCTTTGACACTGGGTATTCTCTGGATGCAGTACAAATTTTCTTCTATGGTGTACACAGCATATTTTATAATTATTCTTGTTGCTAAGTAAAGCTCTTTCAAATTCTTTCAGCTAAAATATGAACACGGATTAGATCATGATTTGGAATGGTGATTAATCAGCTGAGAAAAGGTGAATGTTAATATACACTATCCACAAATTGATGAAAAGCACTAAGAAACAGCCACATTCATTAAAATACCGATAAAACAGATCTATTATGCATGTGTAGACGTTTTATTGTCCAATAAAGCAATGCTTTTCATGAAGTTTTGTGTCTATTACCATCCAACTTGATTATATATATTTACATATATATGCTTACCAACTATTTTCATATAGTTGATGCAAATAGGCATATGAAATTAATAAATTCATTCTAAGTGGATGAATGAGATAACAAGCAAGAGCCTACTCAGCTTCCTTCTCTGCAAGATGAATTGAACTTAAAGGTTTGAAAAAATGGGCAATATGATCTGGAAGGCAGAATATAGAAGAAATAGGTCAGGAGCATACAGTCTCATTCCTTGCCCTTTTTTCAACCATGTATATGTGCAGAAATGAGGAACTATTTTAGAAGATCTCATGAGATAACCTTTAAAGTTTTTATTGCTGCCTTTTTTTACATCATTATAGCTTTCCCCACTATTCCTCCCTCTTCCCAAGAGCCATTTGATATAATAAATAATATATTAAAGGCAATAAGAGAAACAGAAAAAGAATAAATTTAGC
Source organism: Monodelphis domestica (assembly GCF_027887165.1). NCBI lineage: Eukaryota > Metazoa > Chordata > Mammalia > Didelphimorphia > Didelphidae > Monodelphis > Monodelphis domestica. The sequence continues at coordinate 248,801,936 of NC_077234.1, forward strand.
ATCACTGTTCAATATGTTGAAATAATCTAAACATATTCACACAGTACAACACTTGTGGACTTCTGGAAAGGGATGGAGTGGGATTATCTTCTCATATCTCTCTTATAAAGTTATATTTGCTCTTTGTAATTTTGCAACATTCCCTTTTGATTTGTGTTTCCTGTGTGTGTGTATGTGTGTGTGTATGCATGTGTGTTTGTTTTTAAAAGTCAATCATTTTCAATATGGTAAGAAGCAGCCATAATACTAACAAATTCTCCCATAAAACTTAGTAGTAACCCAAAAAGACACAAGCAATTGGTTAAGAGTTTTTGTTTTTAAACGATGATTTTAAATTAATATTATTCTCTACAAAACAGTTTAGAATCTTTATAATCTTGCAGCATTTTTTCAGACTTTTTCATGGACCAAAGTGATACTATACATTCATCTGTAAAAATTTCTACATATGTAAATACACAGGGATACCTGAATTAACAATCAGAAATAGTCTAACAATCCCTTGCTCTTCTTACTTTAAGGGAAATAACTCTTGGAAGTCTATTTTTAAATTATCCCATCCTATAATTTCCCCACAAAATTCCATTTATAAGCTGTTATTAGATATTCTAAATTTAGGGTTGGATTAACTGAATATTATTCTGTCTCCATCTCAAATGTTCTACATTTTTTGACCAGTTTGCTGAGGCTTTCATTTCCATGATGATAGGGAATGTGTTCAGTTAAATGTAATAGAAGCAGCATGAGGATGAGTAGCCAGGTTCTTATTATCAGAATTCAAATACCTAAACTATTGATACTATAATTTTAATGCAGTATATTAGTAAAATAAATTTAATTCAGTTCTTTTGTATTGATTTCTAGGACACATTTTTGTGCAAAAATTCCTTTAAGACAAGCAGAATGCTATCCTGGATATGGAGTCAAACTTCTTATCAGAAAGACTTGGGTTCAAATCCTACTTTTAACTAGTACTAACACCTACTAGCTATGTGACTGGGCAAGTCACTTCATTTCTCAATTCTCCTAGATATAAGTTATAGAAGAATTGCTTCCCTGAAATGGTAAAGGTATATACTGCAAAACTGAAATCACAGGTCCAGCTTCAAATCTCTCTGTCTCTCTCTATTTGTCTGTCTCTCTGTCTTTCTCTGTCTTTCTCTCTCCCTTAATAATATATATATATAAAGTTCTGAAAATTCTGTTATCTTTTGTATCTAATTTCTGCAAGTCTGTTCAGTTCTAAGGTTTCCTTTTTATTTAGATTTATCAAAACCTGAAATTAAATAGTTATATAATTATATACTCATATATATACACGTGTGTTCCTATAGATTTTATTATTTTATAATTAAAATGTTAGTTTTTATATCTTCTGGGTATATACAGATACACATGTACATATGCTTACATGTATGCATATAAAGATATATTAGATATCATTAAATCATCAATATGTACAAGATAAGGACTCCTAGTTCCTGGAGACTGAAGGATTGCGTCCAATGAGGCTACACTGATAACTAGGATCCAAGAGTGGCCTCAAAGAGGGAGTATGAGAATTCACTTTCTTCTTTCTTTGGCAGAAATGCTGGTGGACTATGGGTAAAAGACGACATATAATGTCAAACAATTGATAGGTTGGTTCGTTTTGCTAAATTATTTTCTCCTTCTTTTGAAGTTCTGCATTATAAATGTCTGGAAAGGGGTAAGGAAGAGAGAGGAATCTTAAGGAAACAGAGATGATATCAAAAGAATTAGCACAGCCTCCAAATGCATATTGTAGGAGTTAATGAACTTGCAAAATGACAAAACACAAAAATCATAGACTTTGATTTTCCTGTCCCAGAATTTGATAAATCTAACAGAAACATAAATAAAAGGAAACCAGAGCTGAACAGACTGTGGCAGAAACAAGATATGAGAGACATGGCATTTTCAGAATGTTCTGTGCACATTATTATTAAGCATCACATAGCACCTTCACAAAAATAAGCATATGGGTAGGTCACAGAAAAATTGAAAACATATGTAAGACAGACATAGTAAACATATCCTTTACACCACAATTTGATATAGTAATTAATACAAGGAACTTAAAGTACACAAACCCAAGTAAAAACAGACAGAAACTAAACATGATTAATGGGCCAAAGAACGAATCAGAAAAAACAATTAACAAATATTTGAAAGGGAAGAACAATGATGAGATATCATAAATTATTTTGTGATCCAACTAAAGCAGTCCTCAGAGGAAAAAGATAAACTATAGATCTGAAAATATACATTAACAAAATATAAATGATTAATAATATAAAATTTAAATGTTAGGGAATCAACAAACAAATTTGAAATAAATAAAAAAGGTGAGATCTTAAAATTATAATACAAATACATGAAAAAGAAAATTAAAACACTATAAGGAGGCACAAAAACTTTGGGTCTTAAGAAAATGGTTTTTGCTGCTATGGGAACTGTAGATTTGAAAAGAGAGAAGAGCAACATGGAAACTAATGATGAGCCTGATCCAATTATCTAATCCCAACAAGGAGTGATGGGAAGCCAAGTGGCACAGTGAATAGACTGCAGAAACTGAAATTAGGAAGACTCATCTCCCTGAGTTCAAATCTCACCTCAAACACTTATTGGCTGTATGACACTGGGCAAGTCACTTAGCCCTGTTTGTCTCTATTTCCTCATCTGTAAAATTAGCTGGAGAAGGAAATGGCTAACCATTCCAGAATTTTTGCCAAGAGAAATCCCCAATGAGTGCATAAAGAATCAGATATAACTGAAAAATGACTGAAGTAACAGGTAAGGAGAGTAACAAGTCATGATCGAGGATGATCGCAATGAGAGGGGAAAGAAAAAAGGCACCAGATGTGAGAGATACAGTAAAGATAGAACAGATACTGTGGCAACTGCCTGGAGGGGAGATGTTAGGGAAAGAGAAAGATCAACAATGATGAGCTTTGGAACCCAAGTTACTGGTAGGATGGAACATCCATGCACAGAAACAGGCATTTTGGGAAGGGGGCAGGGCAGAGAATGAAGGAGGATTCTGAGAGAGTGATAATGAAAATGGCATTGGGAATTTGATGACAGACTTGGGCCACCTCTAGTGCATATGTAAGTTATTTTCCTCCATACTCATTACCATGTTGGCAGCATGAAAGAAGGAGCAACCAGAGGAGCAGAAGGTGGCAAGAGCAGGGATAAGCTTGGCTTCTGTGAATCCTGAACAAATGTAAGTCAAATGATGGAAGAGAGCCAGAATAAAATCATAAAACTGGTGTGGAATTAATAGGAAGAGAGGAAGAGACCTTTTTCTTTATATATAAAGTTCCACAAATAAAGAACTCAACATTCCCTGCTTTTACCTGGATTATTCCTAACTGGTAGCCATTAGCAGACAGAGTCCTGGACCTGAAGTCAGGAAGACCTCAGTTGTTTCCACAAATGCAAAATGGGTTGTTATTAGCACCTACCTCAAAGGATTGTTTTAAAAATAAAAAAGATAAAGATTTGTAAATATTTGGCATATAGCAGGCACTAAATACCTGTTAGCAATGATGGTTGTTATTTTATTATCATTACTATCATTATTATTCACAGAGATAATATGAAATTAGCTTCAGATAATGTGAAATTGAGTCAATGTAATAATACAAATAAAATAAAGGATTAATAAGAAGATATATAACTGCTTCAGATATAAAATATAAAATAACAAAATCTTATTTGCTCTATGTTTTCCTAGAGTAAAATAGAGGATGCACAAAAAGGATCCAAAGGTAATTTTAATCAATGGTTTTTCCATCCATCCCTTTATCAGAGTTGCTGCCTGCTCTTCAAATTAATTGATAGGATAGAAACTATAATTTCATGTCATTTCATTGGTTTAAAGAATTCCCAGGAAAGGAAATTTCCTCCACAAATATAGGCCAAGGCTTTGTCTACAATGTATAAATGGAGATTTTGAACCTTTGGACTTCATCCCCCAGAAGTCCCTTAGTATTTCCCCAAATTCCCTCTAATCTCTCCTGAACCTCCATGTTTGCATGATGATGTTATTGTTTTATAAATTCTGTTGCTCCTCCCTCTTGGCCTCTCTTCTCTCGAGAGTGAGCTGGGTTGTTTAGGTAGCTTTTACTCTAGTTATTGTTCGTAAAACTTTTAAAACACAATAGTTTTTGGATCTTAATTTTAATCTTTACAACAATTACAGTCTTAGTAGAGCAGAGGTGTCAAGTCACATCCCAGAAGCACAACACGACTGTTCTTCTTGCCTGATCCAGATTAAAACAGAATTGGAAATATTTTATTAGAATAAATAAAATAAACATGGATAATGCTAATAAATGGCTTTCTAAGTCACTATGCAATTCACCAGGATCCTCGGGTATGGCTTAGAGGTCCTGCTTCTCTTGGAGCAACACCATTAGTGCCCTGAGAAGTTAAGGGGTTTGTTCAGCATCAGAGTGTTCACAAGTGTTTCTGACTTTAAGGTCAAACTCTCTAGATAGCAGGCTCTCTTCGTGGTGCACTGGATAAAGTGCCTGACCTGGGCTCAAGAAGAACCCTCTTCCAGAGGTCACATCTGTCCTCAGACACTTCCTAGCTGTGTGACCCTGGACGAGTCACTTAACCCTGTTTGCCTCAGTTTCCTCATCTGTAAAATGAACTGGAAAAGGAAATGACAAGCCATTTCAATATCTTTGCCAAGAAAGCCCCAGATGGGGACAGAAAGAGCTGACTGTGACTAAAAAGCAACTAAACAATAAGGAGGCCAGCCTTTAGTGGAGCTGCTGGAGATCAGTGGAGTGCAGGTGCTGTCTTGGTGCCGCTTCCTGGCCGCCTGGCTCTTGAGCTGGGAAGTCCGTGTAAAAAGTATCTGGGGCCCCCTCTGCACGAGACAAGAAATCTGATGTTTTTCTTTTTCTTGTGTGGGGTGTCTGCCATGCCTTCCTGCAGAATTTGGGTTATGGCTGGTCAGAACATGGCTAGCCTTTGTGCGTGGTCTGCTGGCGTTCCCATGCTTTCGATAGACTTCACGTGCTACTTATTTTCATTTTAATGAAGAAGTTGTGTGTAATTACGGTGTTAAAATGTGTTGATATTGTGGAAATGACAGGGATGCTGACCAGAGTGGTGATAGGCATTGGCTGGAGCTCCCATCCTTTCTTGAGGCGCAGGATGCTGGGGAGCCTTGACATAACAGCAATGCTTTGCGCCTCTGGCCGAGCTGGACAAACAACAGCTGCCAGAGGCATCCAGACAAGGGGCGGCCTCAGGGCCTTTCTGGGGAGCCCCTCCACCCGCTGAGGAGGCTGAATGGGGCGCCTCTCCGCCTGAGCTGCGCCGTTCGGGGCAGTAAAAGCTGGAAGCCCCTGCGCCTGGTGAGCCTCTGTCCTAGCAAAGAAGGACCACAAGCTCGCCGCTGTGCTCCTCGCTGCCTGGGTCTGGGGGTCTCTCTCTCACTCAGTCTGGCTCCAGGACCCGGGAAGGGAGGGGTTGACCCTGTACGTGTATTTCAAGCATCTCTGGGTTTCTAAACATTTTCTCTTTCATCTGCTGGCCTTTCCTTTTGGGCTGAGGCTTCTGCAAAGCTTCCACCAAGTTCTGATCCAGTCTCTTACCCCATCTGTGATATTGGGAAGCTTTGATGGGAAAGGTGTGGTGTGGGAGGGAGACCTGTCCTAAAATGGGGGCAAACGGGGAAGGTGAATGGTTTATCTCACACGTCCACGGCCTCCAGGGTAAGCCTCTCAATAGTCCCTCATCCAGCTCAGGGGAGAAGCCCAACAGGTTGTTTGTTTTTAATCTCACACGGCTTTTTGTTTGCCGGCTTCTTTGTTGTTTTTTCTGTCTACAAACAACTGCTTCCGCTTCATCTGTCTGATTTTGGACGGCTTATTATGGTCAAGCACCTGCAGCAGCGAGAGGATCATTGCTAATAGACTTCCTTTACTAAAGAAAGTACAAATCATTCTGTAAATAAATCATGAAACCGTAAAGTCAATGCAGCTGAATTCTAAGAGCTTAATAGAGTCTGCACACACGAGCTCGTCTGAGCCTTACTTTCTTTGCCACATGCTTTCCTGGGCCTGTTTTCACTCGCTGCATAATTGGATATGTGGCAGAATAGATCTTGAACTCTAAAGCCTTGGTGTGATCACAGCCCAGGGCAGGCAGCAATTGCTCAAATATGTTAGCAGAACGCTAACATTTGCTAACCTTTGAAAGAAAACCGACCTCATTTGATGTTATACTTGTAAGACTCCCCTGGAAAACGTGAGACCAGGGCTTAAATCTGTGTCCATAACTCTCTTTAAAACTCGGCCGTGCACTGATGTCGTTGTAGGAAAATATTATTAAAGAAACATTAATGATGGCGGATCGTGTCCTTACCCAACTATTGATTGGTTAATTGGATTCAAAATCAGAAAGTCAAAAAAGTAATATTCCTAAGACAGAAGGAACTTGCAATTTACATAGATGCCCCCCATCAGGGGTAGTTGTGTGCCATTTCGTAATTTTATTTCCTGATAACGGTAGTTCAGATTTATATAGGGATTTGGGGCTTACAAAACACGTTACATGGATTATCTCCAATCCTCACGATTGGGGTTGGCGCTAGTATCGCCCCCATTTTTTAGATGAAGAATATGAAGGTCAGAGAGTTGAGATTATGTGTCGTTGGCTGTATGGCTCGTAAGAACTGAAAGCAGAATTTTAATTCAAGCTCTGCATACCCTGGTTGTGATAAGCCATCCAGAATGAGAGGGGCGTCCTCGTAAGCCTGGAAGTGAGCTGGGTTAACACATTCAGTAACCAGTGGCCGAGGTCTTGGGCTTTAGGAACTCTTCGAGGAAAACAGAGGAGCTCTCACAGGGAAGTTTCCTCCAAAGTGGTGGGATCTGTCAGTAACCCCAGTGAACTGTTTCCCTTCCAGAGGTTACAATTCTTCCTCCTACTAATATTGGCATCCAGAGAGAAGAGAATGGCAGAGGAAATCAGGAAGGGCTCAGGAACTCCCACAGGCACTTTAAAACAACAGATAAACCTTTAGAATCATCCTAATAGGGCTCTGAGAGAGGAAAGATATTCCCTCCCCCAAGGGCGCACAGGCTTGGTGGGCATTCTTCTCCAGGGAACTGGGCTATCTGAGGGAGAAATTCAAATCCAATGAAATGGCTCCTGAGGTTGTGGTCCAATGAAGCAAAGGTGGAGACTCTTTTATGCAAGTGAGTAGCACAGGCTTGAGAAACTATCAGAGAATGTATTGTTCTCTGATAAATGTAGGAGGTTCTGTAGAGAGAATATGGCTTTTTTAAACCCTTAGAATTAATACCAAGTACTGGTTCCAAGGCAGAGGAACAGTAAGGCAACTGGACTAAGCGATTTGCCCAGGATCACACAGGTAAGGAGTATCTGAAGCCAGATCCGAAGCCCAGACTCTCCCATCTGTAGGCCTGCCTTTCAACCCACTGAGCTCCCTAACTGCCTTTTTAGGTAGAGGAGGTAGGCAGTTACTCGTACTTTAGCCTATAAAGATGGATCCCCGCTGCCATCTGTTATAAATCTTTAAGGGAGAGGATGGAGACGGCTCTAAATTCCCATCTCACGTGTCTTTCGAGGTACCCGAATTCTAATGTTCTCATAGAACCCAGGGTCTTCTTGAATGTGGGCACTCCGTGCTAGACAGTCTTGGGCTAGTGTCCCCCGTGTCTCATTATAGTCATGTAGGCGCAGATATGTTTGGTGACTGAATAGCAACCCATCAGAGCTGCACACTGTGGGGTGGAGTCTGAATGCTGGGCGGTTCAGCTCCAGACAGGGATTTGGTGTCCAGGACCTTTATCTTGCCAGGTGAGAAGATGGGAGTAACTCTCCCTACCCATGTTTAATCACCAGAAGTGTAGGCACCCCACTTATCCTGAAGTAGGGGAGTTCTGTGACCCACATGTGCTAGGGTAAGTGATGAATCAGAATCTACTTACTGCTGGCTGTTAAAGATATTTTTAGGATAGTGACTTACAATCTAAATTCATTTGGTCGCCAAGGAAATCCCATAATAAAATACCCAAGTCAACTGGAAGTTTATGGTGATTTTAATTAATATAGCGGGAAGAAATTAAGAGAGACAGACAGACAGACAGACAGACAGACAGACAGACAGAGGAAAAGAGTTAATTTAAACTTCTCCGGCCTTGGCCAAGGGGGCCTCCCCAGAGAGCCAAGGGAAAAGGGAGTCAGTCTTATCACTCACCATGTGACCGTCTCAAGGAAGCTGTCGGAGGGAGCTCCTCCAGACTTGAGGTCCAGCATCGAACTGGCACCCAGGCCTGCTCACAGGAAGTGACTAGCCAGAGCCACCTCTCTGGGAAAGAGCCTGAAGAAAGGAAGTGACACAAAATAGATAGACGGTTTTACATCACTTTCCTGCGTCTCATCTGTGCCAGTGGTAGATTAAGCTTGACTTAGGACAGCCCAGGGGTCTGCCAGCTGTTTCTCCACATGTCTGTTGAAGGCCATCCTCCTCAATACTTAATCCTTAAGTATGGGTGTAGACATTCCTGATTTTGTTAGACTAAGTATCTTCATTGCTACAATCAGGAGATAGCTAAATCCAGTCTTCACATAGCTGGACAATTTTGCTGGTCCACGTAAAATGGAAGGAAGGTATAGGAAGTGACGGTCCTTAGAAGTGGTAAGAACTTCCTGCGAGGAGAGCTTTTGCCTTGAAACTTGACTTGCAGGACCCTGGAGGAGCTCTGGCTGAGGACCTTGAACGCCTTCTATTTTCTATTAGAAATGTAGGTGAGTGAAAAAGGCTGGCTTCTTTCCCTGGCTTGTTCTGGAGGTACTAGCCTCGGGAGAGCTCCCCCTCTGGGAGGAGGGCCCCTGGCTAAAACCCTGGTTTAATTTACCTCTGGGCCCCCTTTGCTGGGGTCTCTTAAGCCCTGCCTGATTCAGACCTGGCCAGTGTCAGTATCTACTCTCTCTGATTTTCTTACTTTCACTTTCTCCTTTTGTAAATAAATTACCATAAATAAATCACTTGGAATTGAGAAATAATTCCTGGCGACCACACTCTTAAGTATCTCATCCAACCCTTTAATTTTATCCCCTTTAATTGTGGCCTTTACAAAGGTGATCTTCATTCCTAGGACAATTTACATGGAAGTGATCACGTTTGCTGGTATGGCATTGGTAGACTGTCCAGGTTTCACAGTTGTGCAGCAGGGAGGTTGGCACTACAGTTTTGCACATCTTCAGTCTGGTAAGCAGCCATCCCTCTTCTTCTCCACTTCCTTTCAGTCTCTCAAACACTGAGCTAACTGGAAGTATGCGCACCTCGTCATCTCTGGGCACATACTGGAAATATACTTAAGGTAAGAGAATTTATCCACAGCATTCACAATGTCTCTGTCTGCTGTCACTGATGGTTCCAGAGAGGGATGGTGCGGTACTGGCTGACAGAGACCTCTGTTCTTCCTCTGGCATTTTCTCTGTAGTTGTCAAGCAGCAAACACCATATCCACTGTACCTCGGCCCTTTAGGAAGCCCACTGGCTTTCAGGGAGATGGCCATCTTCTGGGTGAAGAATGGGGCTATTAAAGAGCACTCTGACAAGAATCTTGCAAACAATGACTAAGAGAGAGACCACCCCTTCCCCCTACTTCCCCCTCCTCAGTGCTTGTCACGGGACAAACTACTTCCTCCTACTTTATAGAGATAGAAATGGAGGCATCCTTGATTTCCTGGGAAAGAATCTCCTCCTGCCATATATCGTGGAAGATCTCAGTCCATTTTTCTGTAACAGTATGGCTCTGCCTTGTGAATCTCTGCTGGAGTGATCCCCATGTTGAGAACTGTGAAGCTGGCCTTGGTTTTGCAGTCAAATCTAACCTAGTCAATGAGCTTGTATGCCTCCCCAAAAGAGTGAATGATGGCCTCATGACAATATGATGGCCACTTGCAGGAAAGTTCTGTGCCACCATCATCAGTGCCTGTTATCCCACCATGAGGAACCTTGATGAGGTCAAAGAAAAAATTTATGAAAACCTGAAGACCCTCATTAACAGTTGGGTCAACCTTTAGAGATACTAGTAAAACTATATCAGAAAATCCAGCAAGTGGAAAGCAGACGCCCTTTAGTACCATCCAAGTCTAAGGCTTCCTCTACAGCCACCAACCTGTTTGGATGATTTGAGGGATTTATGAAAGAAGGAAAGGGAGTCTCATGGACCCTCTTGTAAGTTAATCCCTCTCCAGTTTAAGAAAGCTCAAATAATCATCTCTAAGTTTCAGAGAACCCATATCCCCAGCCCATGTTTCTTGAGCAATCATCATGCTTCAGGCCCTTTCAGCAATCTCTAATCACATTGCCATGGGTACAGGCAAATAAAAACCCTAATGCTTATCTCAATGCTTGGTATAAAATTAGGTGGATGCATAATTACTCGGTAGAAGGACTCCCCTACTGACGTGGACATCATTCTGAATCCTTAGATATGGGTGAGTGAGAGTCCTTATTTAGCCCTTCTTCCTCTAAGGAGACAAGGATTTCATATCAAGCCGTCATGTGGCTTTCAGAAAAGGGAAAGTATTGTTGAGTAGGAAAGGTAATACTGAGCACATGAAAGTATTGGGAGGACCTCTGAATCAACTTAGATCCTGGGACAAGTTGAATGCAAGAGACTTAACGATTTTGCTTCAGATCACCCTGATATTCCTCTTCATTGTCCCTACTTTAAGGAGAGGAATCTGTGACTGTGTTGGAGTTGTCATCTGTATTATATTTTTTAGATTCTTGGTGCTGCTCTGGTTCATCTGCTCATTGTCATTGGCTTGCTTTAGGAGACCTATAGATTATTGCAAAGATATGAGATTACCCGCTATGTGAACCAAAACATTGATATCTAAGACTTGGTCCTTCCAAAGAAGTAGTTTCTGGGGAGATTTATGGCTTTTTCTTCTACTTTTTTCTTTCTTTGCTCCCTTTATGCTGACTGGGGAGAAGGGGTGCTTTTTTATTTTCCCCAGAATACTGGTTTTGCCAGATGAATTGTCTAGCAACAGCCCTGAAAACATTTAAATAGTGGAAGGTTCTAAAGAAGAGATTTAGGACTTTATCACAATAGAGATGGTATGAGATGATAGAGATTCATGAGGAATTAATTTTCCTTAAATGGGTACCAAGCTATTTCTGTAACCTCATTGGCCTATGCTTTCCTTGATAAAGCATACAGGTAACCTAAATGCATAAAAGTCCTCATCCATATGGAATCATGTCCCTTCCCTTCCCACTGAGGCTAACAGGGTTAAGTGACATGCCCAGAGTCAAAAAACTAGTAAGTGTCAGGCCAGATTTGAATTCAGGGAGATGAGTCTTCTTGACTCCAGGCACAGAACTCCATCTACAGTGTCACCTAGCTGCCTTCCCACTTGTCTTTAGACAGTTTGGATCAACATACCCTTACACTGTTGACAAGATACATTTCTATATGGACTGGAATGGGGCTTGTTTATAGACGTTAAATACCTTTGTATCCTTTTTTAATAACTTTTGCTATGATAAAGCAAATTAAATGTCCTTTTGTTTACTTTTCAGTGACTCATTTCATAACAAAATTAAACCAGAACTAAGAGAGTATTAGTTTCAGGTCTGCCCCTAACTGAAGGAAAGTCAGAGCAAGGATAATCACAATAAGTACTGAGAGATGGAAGGAATGAGGCTTTGGATGAGGGAAAAGGACATATCTGAAAGAAGCATAAAGGAAGGTGATGTGTCAAAGATTCTCATTAAAGAAGTGGAATAGTCATAAGCAATGGCTAGATCTAGCATATGATCATCCATCCCTTGGTGGTATAAGACAAGTCAGGAAGACCTAAGTTCAAATCTAGGCTTCGGTTACTTACTAGCTGTGTGACCCTGCGTAGATCACTTAACCTCCATTTGCCTCAGTTTCCTCAACTGTAGAAAGGGAATAAAAATAGCACTTACTTTTCAGGGTTTCTATGAGCATCAAATGAGAAAATATTTATAAAAGTGCTTAGCAAGGTGCCTGGAACATAGTAGGTAGTATATAAATGCTTGTTCCCTTTCGTCTTCCTTTCTTCCCAAGTATAATCAAGGAAATAGATGATGGGATGAAAGGAGACTGAGGAACTGAGAGGGGACCAAGGTACTGAGTGCCTAGAAAAAGGAGAACACTTACCTAGATATAAGGCTACTATAGTGAGCATAATTTCAATTGATTAGTATATTTTAATTTCTTTGACTTCAAAAGAGCTAAGATCACTGAATAGAGCTAAAAGGAGGGTCTTGAAAAATAATGGGGAACATTTTTGACTTCCTCTCTAGGATAAGGATATCTCCCTAGGAGTTTTAGAGAAAATAGAGTCAGTCCTGAAGAGGTTAACAGGATATGTAGTCATGTGAGGACCATCAGATCTCAGTAAAGGCTAACAGATGAAAGGATTGTGAAATGAGGAATTCTAGAATGAAGAGAAGTTTGTTCACTATGGAATGGGATTTCAAAAAGACACAATGGGAGGAGCTGGAAGAGTTGGAGTAGGATAAGAGTAAGTAGGATTGAGGGGAAGAGATAATAGAACAAGAAACTTTGGAGACAGTTTTATCCTAAATCACCTCTGATTATTAAGTATAGGGACAGAGAGAGAAACAGGAGGTTGGTAGTTAAGTAGAGAAACTCATAATTTCAGAGTTATGCAAAAAAAGCTGGGCTGTACCTTGATCCTTAACCTAAGTGTCTAGAGGAAAGAAGGGTTACATTAATGGGAAAGAGGTGATGGCAGTGTCCCCTGTTGGTCACTAGTGGGACTTAGAGTTAGTTTGGGCCCAGAATTGCTGGATCCAAGTTCTCCTACTCCTTGTCTCAGTTGGTTGGCAAGTATATCAAGTCCACTTGATATACTAAGTGGAACTCCTGAGAAATTGTTCAGGAACTTAACCTTGCAACAATGCAATATTGCAACTATACAATATTATATCATGCAACCTGTGCATTGCATGAATGAAAAATAATTTTCTAACTATCTTAAAAATAAAAGTTTAGACTGAAAAAATAATAAATAATGGAATGTTGTGGAGTGTAAAGCAATAACAAGAACTGCAAATAGACAAATGCTATTTGGCACACTTTGACCCAGAAAGGCAATTACTAGCTTACCTCTAAAGGAAATCATTGATAAAAAGAAAATTCTCATATATATGGAAAAATGAATAATAACATGTTTATAACAGTTAAAAAATAGAAACAAAATAGATATCCATTAATCAGGAAATGGTTAAATGAAGCATGATACGTGAGTACTGTGGACTATTAGCAATGAATGTGGGCAATACAAAGAAAAATAGAATGATCTATGTGAAATATTAAAGAAAGAAGAGGCAAGAAAAACACTATGTATTGATTACAACAAAATAAATGAAAAGAACAATCATATATATATGTATATATATATATATATAAATCAAAAGAAGAACTAGCAAAATTTTAAGAACAAGCAAAGCTCAAAAAAATTCCTTTCACCACTTTATAGAGCTGAGAGATCCACAAAGGTATCATAGAGTACATATTTTCAGACTTTTTATATGTATTGATCCTTTATGCTGAAGTTTTCCTCTTTTGTTTTTCTGTTTTGGGGCTTTTTTTAATACCAATTATTGTATGGAAGTGATTTGGCACAGTGAATAGAGTGCTTGATTTGAAGTCAGGATACTCATCTGACTCAAGTGCCTCAGACACTTATTAGCTGTGTGACTCTGGGCAAGTCATTTAACCCATTTTCTTCAGTTTCCTCATCTGTAAAATGAGCTGGAGAAGGAAATGGCAGACCACTTCAATATCTCTGCCAAGAAAATCCTAAATCATAGAGAGTTACACAACTGAAAAACAGCAACAAAAAATTATCATATTGGATGGCTAATTGGGAAGGGGTGGTGGAATGATACTGGGGTAAAAGAGTTACATAAAAATCAATATCAATAAATCTCATAAAATAACTCAATAAATTACTCTCTGGATAGACTTATATAGTAAAATGGCATCAGGTGAAGGTGAAATTCAATGAAGATGCTTAGGAGATGTTGACAGAACTCATCTCAGCAGAGATGCACAAGGAAATAACACAAACCATTTAATAACTCTCAGAGGTGATCAGATTGGCTAATATGACAGAAAAGGAAAATGATAAATATTAAAGGAGTTGTAGGAAAATGTGACACTAGCACACTGTTGGTGTAGTTGCAATCTAATCCAACTTTTCTGGAGAGCAATTTAGAACTATGCTCTAAGCATTCAAAACTGTGCATATCTTTCATTCCTTCAAAACCATTTTTGGGTCTATATCCCAAAGAGAGACAAAAAAATTGTAAAAGGACCTATTTGTACAAAAATACTTATGGTAGCTTTTTGTGGTAGCAAAGAATTGGAAATTGAATGGTTGCCTATCAATTAGGAAACCAGCTGAACAAGTTATAATATGTGATTATGGTGAAATACTATTGTGGTATAAGAAATGGATGATTTCAGAAAAATCTGAAAAGACTTATAGGGACTGATGCAAAGTGAAGTGATCAGAATCAGAACATTGTACACAGTGATAGAAATATTTCTTGATAAACAACTGTGAATGACCTGGTTGTTCTCAGCAATGATCAAAGACAATCCCAAGGGTTCATGATGAAAAATGCTATCCACCCTATGAGAAAAAAATTAGTCAGAACACAGACTGAAAAGGACTATATTTCATTTTCTCTTTTTTTAAATTTTTAGATCTCTTCCACAAAATGCCAATTACTGAAAATATTTTGAATAATTCAGTGTGTAAAATCTATATCAGACTACTTACCATCTCAGGGAAGGGGAGGGCATTAAAGAAGGGAGGAGGGGTTGTAAAATGGGAGAGAAGTTGTAGATCAAAACAAAAAAAAAAGACTGTAAAAATTTTGTGTAATGGGAAAAATAAAATATTATTTAAAAAAAATACATCAATTATGTTCTTAAGCATGATCCTAATGAATTAAATAATCCCTATATGCTATCTGAAACATAAGAGAAAAAATAAATTATTTTCATATACAAAAAATACATCAATTAAACAGGCAGTTTTCAAATATTTGTCTATTTTTATTTCAAGTCCAGTGAACTTTTCACTGTCACATTTCCTCCCATCAATCCAATTTAAAATCCTGTTTTTAGTCTCATCATTCACTGAATAAAACTATGTGTTTCATAATATTTCACAGAATTCTAGTATTTGTTTTAAAAAGTTTTTGTTTTGTTTTATTTTCATAGAGGTACTTATTGTTTTTCATGTTGTCTAGAATCAGTGATTTTGATCAAATTTTTGACTTTGTAAAGCCTTACTATGAAGTGGAAAGTACATCCAATGCCTGAGGGGGAAATCCTGCCACCATTTAAGGGACCCTCAAAGCCACTTTATCTCTTGAGATATCTTTAAAATGGGATTAGATTATATGATCTTAAAGGTTTTTCTAATCTCTAAGATTTCATGATTTCGTGATTCTAAGAAAATTTAAGGTCCTTTTAGAGGTACCCTGATTGTCAAAGTTTTTACTGTCTTCTATGGAAAATTCCTGGGCAATCTCATTGTTGAGGTCTGCAAGGGACCTTCTGGAGACTGGCATATCACTGTGTGTATCCCTCAGGTTATATAAGCCCTGGGAAGGCAGCCAGTGTAGCTTTTTTTAAATGAATATGTTCCTCCCCCCTTATGTGTGCTTGAATTTGGCACTTCTCATTGGTGGGGAGCTGTTGCATGATTTTGTGTCAAGCAGCAATTATAAGGGTTTCTTGTTCAATATTGACTCCATTTCATTAAACACGGGGTTATTTTGAGAGTCCAGAAAAAAAAAAAGACAAAGTCTTAAAACATTTATAAAAATGACTGATATTTGCTCCTACTTCTGTTTTTCCTCTGTTAGCATGTAGCTCATACTTGCTCTTCTTTCTGTTTTTCTTTAGTAGCAAAACAGTGTGTTAAAAAAGAAAAATGATAAGGTTGGATGCCCTCCCTCCCTCCCTCCCTTTGGCTTCTCTCTGGTCAAGTTCTACAAACCAGTAAGAACAAGACACTGTATTGCTCCTAGTCCCATGACCAGTTGGGAGTGTCTGACTTACTGTCTGATGGAATATCCTAGGATCCCCCTTCCTGCTCAGTTCTCAGGCTCAACAATGCTCAGCAGGCAGTAGTCACTTTCTCAAGGTTTTATACATCAAAACTGAAAAGATACTGAGCATTGACTTGAATGGAAGATAAATCATGAGACGGTTGTCTTTTCAGGCAAAGCTGAATGACGCTGACAGCAGCCTGCATGAAAATGTATTCTATGCTTGCCTCTACAGTATCTCATTTGTGGGCAATTTCACTTGCCAATAATAACTTTTGCTTTCCCTGTATGGAGTCCTCTCTCTTTTATTCCCTTCAATGTCACCTAATAGGCAAAAAAGGAAAGAATTTCAAGGAGACAAGAAGCCATTATGATTGAAAATTAAGGTTCTGATGTCTACTTGGTCGTTCTTTTTTTCAGCATGTAAGCTCAACACATCTTATTTTGGTTACGTTGGAAAAAGTGAGATTTCATGAGGTAGGACTTAGATTTGTGAATGGTCCATGAGACAGCTGTTCTTGGTTAACTTAAACGTTCACATTAGTACCCATTTATTTGCACTGTTATCTAGTTTTGAGCATAGTTAACCAGGGCCATGGATATTTTGAGTATCTTTGGTGAATAGGCTAAAATTATCTTCCCCACAGTTTCCAAAGTGAAATAATTTAGACCACAAATGATACACACCCCTGCTTTGTTTTAATATTTTCTTTCAAAACTAATCTCGAATGCATATTCTGTGGCTTTATTCAAGCAAATTTCTATGGAACTTAAGGTCAAATGATGGCAGAAGTTACACTGATGAAAGATGTGGAGGACCATACTCTCTCTCTCTCTCTCTCTCTCTCTCTCTCTCTCTCTCTCTCTCTCTGCCTCTCTTCCTCTCTGTCTCTGTCTCTCTGTCTCTGTGTCTCTCTGTCTCTGTCTCTCTCTCTCTGTCTCTCTCTCTGTCTCTCTCTCTGTCTCTCTCTGTCTCTCTCTGTCTCTCTCTGTCTCTCTCTCCCTCTCTCTCTCTCTCTCTCTCTCTCTCTCTCTCTCTCTCTCTCTCTCTCTCTCTGTCTCTCCACATATATAATATATATATATATATATATATATATATCCATTGCATGGAACAATGACTGCATCTTATAACTAATTCTAAAGTGAAAATAGTTTGTAGAGCACCACACAATATAATGTAATAACATGGAACATTTTCCCCTGAGAAGCAGAGGGTCTGTGATGTTATCTAATAATGGGAATTCCCACTATTGACATGAATAATAGCCCATCTACATATGTAGTTCTCGTCTCTCTCCTGAGCCCATTCCTACAGCATGAACTGCCTCGTAGACATTTGGAGCAGGAGGTTTTCTAGCTTCTCAAAATCAACATGTCCAAAACAAAACTCACTCTAATTTTTTCCTGAAACCATCCATTTTCTAAACTACATCCATTTTCTGCTAAGGGCAGCACTATGCTTCTAGTAGCCTAGGTTCCCAAACTCATTATCATCTGCAGCTTACTTTCATTACACAAATACTTTTTGTTGCCAAATTGTGCTTTTACCTCTAAGTGCCTGGCATCTGCTCTCCTCTCTCTTCACACAGCCATCACCCTAGTTCCAGACTTGGTCATTCTCACCTGTATTACTGTAAGAATTCCCTAATTGATGCCAAGGCTTTACCTATTTGCCCACTAAAATATTTTCTCCATGCAGTTTCCAAAGTGATTTTCCTAAAGTACAGACCTCAATATATTTATTTTAAAAATATTTATTATTAACAGTATTTATTCACAAGCATCCCACTGCCACCCTCCCCACATTACAGAAGACATCATTCAGGAGACAGACATGTTCATATAAATTATGTCTTTCATGTTTCCACCTTTCAATTCACTCTCTGGAGGTAAGATTCACAATTTATTCTTCAACAATCACATCTCTGTAGCTGTGTATGATGCTCTTTTGGTTCTACTCATTTTTTATTCATTATCCTGTGTAGTTCTTTCCAAGTTTAATTAAAATTAGAGTGCTCATTTTTTCTTACGTTATAGTATGTATTCCATCATAATCACATACCACAATTTGTTTAAGCCTTTTCCAATTGACAGGCATCCTCTCAATTTCCAGTTCTTTGACACCACAAAGAGAGTTACTGTAAATATTTTGGAACATATATATATATATATATATATAATTTACCCTTTTCCCTGATCTCCTTGGGAAACAGATCCAGCAATGGTATTGCTAGGTCTAAGGGTATATATAATTTTATAATTCTTGGATATAATTCCAAGTTACTCTCCAAAAGAGATGGATCAGTTCACAGTTCCACCAACAGTGTATTAGTGTCCCCATTTTCTCATATCTCATTGCTTTTCTGCTAAATAAATTACAATAATTCCTTATGATCCTTGATGAAATATAAATTCTTTTGTCTTGTACTCAATGCTCTTTACATTTCTAGATTCATTATGTTTTTCTTCATGCATCTTAAGAAAATCAAACTGATCTTCTTACAGTTTCCCATAAATGACTCATCATCCATCCCATACTTGAATGTACTCCCTCCTCAGCTTCACATCTTAGAATCCTTACTGTCCTTTGAGCCTTAGCTCCAGTGTCTTCTTCCAATTAAAGCATTTTCTGATCCCCTTTATTATTATTTATTATATACACATAATAAATAATATTTATTATTTATTATTAGCCAATAATGCCTCTCTCCACACACATTCAAAATTTATCTTATACCCATTTTCTATCTATTTTGTGTGTGTGTGTAATATATATATATATAGATGAATATGCATTTCATCTTGCCCCAACTGAATTATAAACTCCTCAAAGGTGAAGAATGTTTTATTTTTTTCTTTATATCCAGTAGGAGTTTAATACCTGCTTGTTAATTGATTGATTGACTGAATCAATAGATATCGTAAAAAGATTTTGGAAAAAAAAAAAGAGGTTAAATGGAATACCTAGAGGAACTCAACTAGTCAGCTTTATGAGAAACATTTGAAAGTATGTCTTCCTAAGACAAAAGTTAAACACTATCTATCACAGTCTCTAAATTTTTTGGCTTGAATATCTCATCAGTAAAAAGTTTTGAATCATTTACTCTCTAAATATATATATATATATATGTTATATACAGATAGAACTATATTAACATATTACATATTTATAAAACGCCTAAAAGGTAAAACTTTTAAAAATAAGATTAGGATGAAGTAAATATTTTAAGTAACGTATTTTATTTTCATGTATTAATAATATCAAAAACCTTTTTTATGTTCACAGAAAATTTATAATAAATTATATATTCACATATAGAGATAAATATTAGAGAGCAATGTAATTGGATATTAATTATTTTTATATCTTAGTTTAACAATTTTTGATCCAATAATTTAAAGATCTGTTTTAGGTTCAGTTTCTTAGTATTTGGTAGTAATTAAAAAAAAATACTTCAAATGTTATGTAGCTCTAAGCTTACTAAATGATAAAACTCATCCTTTTTCATTTCCACACACCAATTATGACAAGGTTTTTTGTTGAAATACACCTATTGAATTGCCATCTTCCTTGATGTCAATAAGACATTTTCATAAACTAATTGGAATGTAATACTTTTGTTAAATGGGTAAAAAAAAACCTCATAGCTACTCTTCATTTAGAAGACTTTAACAGTAGAATATCATATTTTCATATTTTAAAATGTGCAGAAATAAGATTATAGTAAAAGATAAATGTCATTTTGGCAACAAAAATTTGTTTTTTTCCAAGGTTATGCCTCTGTGATCTCTTGCATTTGCATTATTAGTATTACTTTCAAACTACATTTTTTACATAAATCATAAACACGGATTTGTTTTGTGAGGATTCATTTTGTTTTAAATGAGATGATGAAATTTATAAATCTGTTTTTTGTTTTTACAACTAAATGTTGCAGTGAAAAGACCTGGAGTTGGAATTAGGAGGACCTGAATTCAGATACTACTGCCCAGACATTTACCAGCTTTGTGATGCTGGACAAGTTAGTTAACACATTTTTGACTCAGCTTCCTTATCTATAAAATGGGAAAATTAAGAAACATGCCTTACTGAGTTGTCAGTAGTGAAAAAGACTTTGCAAACATTCAAGTACTCTGTAAATGTTATTTATTTATTATTATTATTATTAATTATTCAGTTGCAGGTTAAGTATAGTACATGATCATTTCCTGAAAATGAATAAACAAGTTGGATTATCATTTTCAACCTTTTTGGTTGTGAAACTCTTCCTTTAGGATACCTCAAATATAAAACTTGACCATCTGCCACAAAGACTAAAGGAAAGTGCTAATGCCAATCTAACTATAAAATATTAGTAAAGCTTAGTTTTTTACTGTTATTTTAGATAAAATTAAAATGAATGGAAGCTAAAATGTTTTCTTCCCTGTCCTCAATGAATGATTTTGTACACTTCCTAGAATAATAACTACTCCATTTTGGGGTAGAGTATGCCATGCTTTCTAAAGTCCCTCACATAATATATGTAAATATAAGCATAAAAGACACACACAAGAGTAATTCAAGTAGTCAGGGCTGAATCCAAGCGTAATATCATATTAATTTTTGCCAATATCTTCAACATTATTAAATTCCACCATAATATTCAATCATTATTAAAAATCTGCTATTGAACCCCACTCCCACAGCTGCTCATCTTTTCTATTGGTATTTTGAGTCCTATAATGGCAGTGTAATATGAAATTCAATGGCATCTCCCACAGAAACTATTGATATTGTTCTTAGAGCTTTAAGAGACAATAGAATCGTGGACACACGCAGTTTAACTGACATCTATGAGGAGTCTGTGTGGATTCTAAGTTTAACTGTCATTCTGGAGACTTACTTGTTGGAGAGGGATTGTGTGAGGCGCATAAAGAAAATGTAAAGATTCTTCTCTAAGAGGCCTATTTTAAACTCTCATCTTACAAAAAAAAATATGGAAAGAATTCTTGAGGAGAGATTTTAATTGGAAAACTGAAAAAAATTCCAGAATTAAGGAAAAGTCAACAGCGATAGGAATGGTTTAGAGATCACTTTGCACACCTTTTTTAGAGGCTGATACAGGTTTGAGTGACTCTTTAAGACTGTAATGGTAAAAAAGGAACTAAACAATAGATTGAAGGCGCTTTATCATCTCTGGAGTCCCCTCTGCTAATTAAATCACAGGTCCAGTCTTTGTTTTTAAAGAGAGCATGTGAAGGGTAGTTAGGTGGAATCAGCCTGGAAAGACTGTACTGCATCATATTATGAGGAGCTTTAAATGCCAAACAGAAGAGTTTGCACTTTAACCCAAGGGCAAAGGGGGCTGACATTATCTTTACTTTAAGCATATTCATTTACTTAAGTTCTTGCTATGTATATATATATATGTATAAGGCATTGTGCTAGGCACTGGGATGCCATGAAAAAAATTAAACAAACCTTATCTAAGGGAGCTTAACTTCTACTGATGATCAGAAACAAGCATATTTATAAATACACACAAAATATGTATACAGTGTTATGTTTGGGATTCATTTAGTTTTATTAAGAATGAGTTTTAAGATCTACTTTACTACTTACTTCCCCTTTAAAAAAGGAGACAGAAAGAAGAGAGGGAGAGTTGGGGAATTCTGAGGCTCTCTGGAACTTCCTCTGCAGAGGAGGTGGCCGAGGATTTTCCCTGAGAAGATCTGTTACTTATTTGAGAGTTCACTTTGAGAAGTTGGATCGACATCTGAGAAACTGAAGAAGAGTTGGTGGGAGTGAGGGTTGTTCTCCCGGACAGAAACAGCTACCAGAGGGGGCTCTGTTCCCTCTCACTTGAGCAGTGTCAGCGTCTGGCTTTCTGCCAGGACAATCTGACAGCCTAGAGATTTTAACAGCCATCTTTGGCAGTTAGCTTCAGACAGTTTGTTCATTTTCATAGATTATTTTAAGGAGATTAATATAAATTTCAGTTCATCCATTAGAATAAGTTTAGTTAGGCAGAAATCGAACCTTAGATGGTTGAGAATAGTTTAAGGAGGTTCACCTCGGTGAACAAGAAGAAAATCCACTAGGATTTAGAGGGGGGATTTATTTAGAAATATTAGATTAGAGTAAAATGTTCCTGTTTATTCCTATCTCCTGTTATTCTGTCCCTGCCTTTCCTCATAGATATAAATAGGTGTTGTTTTAAGCTCTGTTCAGATTTCCAGCCACCTCCTTCAATTAGGTTATAGCTTTAGCTTATTTATACCAGCTGATCCGTATCCACCAGCTATCAATATTCAAAACCCCCTACAAGATCGTTATTACCTACCATAACAGTAAGTTCAAAGTAATTTCAAGGAGGAAAAGGATTCTAACTAAAATTTATAAGGGCTATAAAAAACTTACATTAGTGTTAAAAGGTCTGTTATCTATTTTTTCCAATGAAAAATGCAGTGGTGCCCTGAGAATTGATATTATAAACTAAATAGGAAGGTAACTAGATGGTACGATGGAGAGATGACTAGGTTTGGAGTTAAAAGACTTGAGTTCCAGTCAGATCTCTCTTACCAGCTGTGTGACACTGGGCAAATCATGAAAACTGTGCCTCAGGTTCCTCAACTAAAAATGGATAAAAGTACTGACTTCCTAGGGTTGTTGAAAGAATCAAATGAGAAATCTGCAAAATGCTTAGTGTACTGCCTAGCACATAGTCAATGCTACATCAGAGCTATCTCTTATCAACCGAGCATGGCTTAGGGCCTGATGGGTGACTGAAGAGATGACATTAATGGTGTTTGCCCTGTGCTGGGTCATTGAGAATGACTACAAGGTAAAGGAAGACAAAAGCCATCCAGTCCAGAAGTGATCAGACTGCAAGCGTCTATATCTGGATAACCGAACCAGGAGGGTGCTCACTCTATCTAGACTGTGACATAGAAAAAGGTTTAAAAAGAGCTGGTTTCAGTTAAGAAGAAGTGCAGTGAACGTGAAGTAGAAGGGATAGAATTCCAAACTCAAGTCCAAAGGAAGTTCCGATTTCGCCTCTGTGGGACGTGGGCTGTTCTCTTCACACTGAGTAAATCATTCTCCACATCTACAAAATGTGGCCCATATGCCACAGGTTAGGCATTTCAGTGCTGTGCGTGAACGAGGGACCTAACCTGTGAGCCTTGGGAAGACTGACAGAGTAAAAAGCATTTTGGAGCAGTGAAGGGGGAAGGTTAGTCCAACAATTAAAGCCCAGGCTCATTTATAGCTGGATGCAAGAGAAAGGCGATGTTGGTCTTGAGAAGGGCTTCATGGGAGTCACATCTAAAATAGAATTTTTGTTGATTTTTCCAGGGAAAACTACTGAGAGGGTTGTTGAAAATATAGATGCAGGTAAAAGATTGAAGGAGGAAGGGTGAAACAAAACCCTAATAGACTTGGATGGTAACAGTGAAGCAGAGACACCTCTGAAGGTGATTTTGCATGACTAAAGGGATTCAAGATCATAGGTCCTGGGGGTGAAAGAAGAGTGTCTTAGAAGAATGTCTTTGCCTGCTGAAGTCAGTTCTTCTCCAGACTGGAGGGAAATCAAGCTGGCCTGTTGATGTCCAGCCATCAGCAGAGCACCTCCATGGGGTCTGCAAAGATTCTCAGAGTGGGTCCAGCTTTCTTTGCTACTAAGCCACCATCTTAGCTCTCTCTCTCAAAGCAACCCCATACTGGGTAAGGGTAGTGTGTGAATGGTGTGGAAGGATCTATTTCTGCAGAATATTTGGAGATCATAAGAGTTTAGGAAATTCTACAGCCTACTTACTCAGACTCTCTTTCCTTATGGAATACCAAACATTTCCTTAGAGTACAATTTCAGGGAATAATGTTGAGTAAAGGTCATTCATTCATTCTCCCTTTCAAATTTTGAGCACATATCAAATGGAGGCATGAGCTTTAACTGGGACAGGATCCCCAGATTTTTCTCTCTCAGAGTACCAAAATTTAAAGGATGTGTAATTTTAATAGATAACACTCAGTAGCTTTGAAATATCTACTGACTGACTAAAACCTGATCAATGAGCAAAGATAATTAAAACTAGAAACTTCCAGATCTCAGAATATTCTGTTAACAACACTCACCTGTGAGTTAACAACAATCAATATTCCCTAATTATATCTTAATTTGTTGAATTGAGAATGGTGGGGTGGGGGTGGGGGTGGGGGTGGGGGGGTTGCTAGTTCAGAGGAAATTTTGTAATTCTTGCCCCAGGCACCAAAGTGTGAATTAGACTGTAGTAGAAGGAACTCCAGTGAAAAGGAGGTTCCTTGCTTTGTGTAACTGAATAGGATGAGTCCTTGCCCTCCCAAGCACAGAGATTTCTTCATAATTAATTATAATCCAGAAAGTGTCCTGTTTATAATTTTTTAAAGTTGAAATTGGCAAAAAGATGCAAGTAAGAGGGTGAGGGCAGATCATTTTCAAAAAAATATTTTATAAATGATAAAGTAGGTCTATAGACCAAGCAGCTGCATATAGCCTCCTGACTGATCTTCGGTTGTTTAATAAGGAGTTGATATTTTTAAAAATCATAGAAAATATTAAAATATTTGAAACACATTTACAAAACATTTGAGACAAAAAGTCTAACTTGATCCTTGCAATTTTTATATCATTTGTGTTAGTATCATTCCATTTTACAAGAAATTGAGCCTTGGAGATGTAAAGCGATTTTTTACTTATCTACTAAATTACAAAAGTTGTGATAATCATGCTGGAATTTAAACCCAAATCTTCTAACTCCAAGCCCCATGTTCTTTCCCCAACACCATATCGTCAATTTTTAAAAAAATGCTAGTTAATTAATTTAACGATTGAAAGACTAACAAAGTCTTGTACTCTTACCTTGATGGGTTCACTTTATACTTGTGGTCTTGGAAAGGTCCTTGACCTATCAGATTCCAATAAACTGAATGAAGAAATAATGGATTAAATTACAATAATTAATCACTTAAAAGTCTTGAAATCATTGCTTGTATTGGGACCATTTTATGGAAAGTTTGTGTATCTATTGTTTCAAATATCTTGAATGCTTCCATTTTATAGTGTGTAGCAATAGATTTTATAGGGAGTCAAGATCAATGCTTTTGGATCCAGGACATCTGGGTTCAAATCTTGCTGAAAATGCTTAATACATGTGTGACTTCAGGCACAGGTCAGAATAAATGGTGCCTGGGAGAAAGAGAGAGTCAAAGAAGAATATCTTAGTTTCTTTTTGTACAACATTTTTTAATTGTAATTATAACCTACCTTTTTTTTTTGCATGTGTGCCACTCTGATCATCAATTTATTTAATAAACTTTTTACAACTGTAGTAATTGTATGATTGGTGCAGTATTTTAAAGTTCAAAATTCTGAGTTATTCAAGGAGGGGAAGAGTCTATTTAAGTTTCAAATGATTATTATTATTTCTGTTGCTCTGACTATGACATGCTTTGGGGTTTGTGTGATATTTCTATTTAAAATAAACCTCAGACTTTTATTCTGAAATACCTCAACAGCTAAGATTCAAAAAAAGAATATTATAAAGTAATCCTTGGCATTCTGAAATCTTAGCCTTGAGGATTTCTAATACCATCCTTACATCATGATTAAAGGAAGAAAAAAAGGTGACTTTATGTTTTGGGATAAGTATTGACAGCAGAGACTCATTCAAGGCATACACTCAAGACACTAAGTCTCATTTCTTTTCCAGGATGCTTGCTGAGATTCTATCTATGAAAAGACTGAGTGCTAATCAATCTATCAATCTAACTCTATGGTATATGGTACAGTGATATAAATTATGGGTTTGTATATTTCATTATGATGTGATGTGTTGTAACAATCTGATGTATTGTTGTAGGAAATGTCATATAATAAATCAAAAATGGAAATATTATTTCATTACAGAATGTGTAACACTCAGAAAACTAATTTTTAAAAAGGAATTTCAGAAGCAGACCTATATAAGATCTTTTTTTTCTTTTGACCTGTATCTATCTTTCACATGTCTCAAAAGCCAATGCTTATGAGTCATATTTTCTTTCTCTATTTGTTGGTTATTTTCACAGCCAAATAAATCCTCCAAGGTAGTAAATTATAGTCATTCAACAGAAATAACTGCTTGGAAATAAAATTATATATACCTAAAAGATAGGTTATTTGTGCTACCTTATTTTGCTTCAAGAATTACTTACTCTACAGATACTCTTAACTGTGGTTACCAACACAAAAGGTATTAGGATAATGCTACCCTGACTTCTATCTATACATCTTTGTTTTTCATTTATAATACTACATTTTCTATACATTGACCAATTTCCTTTTATTTTAAAAGTAAATGAAGTAGTAAAGAAATTGATTATTTACCTTCTCTTCTAAATTCACTAATTTCAAATCAAAATATAAGATATTTATAATGTACTTTCAGAAATAAGATAAATAATTAGTCCACAATCAGTCCAGACCTTGAATACATTTTTTTTCATGATTTTTCTTCTTTATAAGTATGTGCTTTTGATTTTTAAAAGTTGTATTTTCTCCTAAAAACTCTTCCCAACAGACAGTTCTAATCAAAAGTCCAGAATTTAGAACTGGAAGAGATCCTAGAAGTCATTTGGCCCAATTCTATCATTTTGGAGATGATGAAACTGAATAAGACAAGTTAAGTGGCTTTCCTAAGTGACTTAGAGTAAGTGGCAGAGTTGGAATTTGGACCTTACTCTATAATATATATAATAATATATATAATATATATAATAATATATATAATATATAATAATAAAACTAAATACTTTAGAATAAATTCTAACAAAGTATCACCTGAGAACATTGATCTTATTTCTGTACATATTCCAATGAATACAGAATTAAGAAATAATAATTTAAAATTAGACTTTTCCAGAATTATAAACTTTAAACATTTCTCTTATCTTGCATCACTGAGAAAACCAATGTGTTTCAATTTAGAGACTGCTAGTACATACATGAATTCACATGTCACAATTTGTCATGTCATAGTATTTTAATACTTTGAACTGTCAAAATATATTAACATTTTATTAGACTATTGACAGTATTTGCTATCCAAACAAAAAGCTTTAAGTAATTTTTGCTAATATTGCAGTTGATTCTAAAGATTCAAGACAATTTTCACTTAAGATGAAATTTGAACCATTTGCAAATTTAGGTTTGTATCTTAAGAAAATGGATAAAAATACCTATGCATTTATTCAATATTTTTCTGATGCTTCACAAGATAATTTTCTTTTTCTTGATTAGAATATGAGCTTTCATATGTTATATACTATTATTTCATGACCAAAGTTAAAAAATCTTAGAACCAACTTTGAAATTATATTTTACATCAGAATAATCGATTTTTGACTCCCTTTCTTCATGCTGGGCATAAATATACTCTCCCACACTATACACTCCTCTGTTTTCTTTTGTGTGATTATTCTTAAGGTTATAACTCCTCATTTCATATTCAGTTTTCCCTAAGAATACAATGAGTATGGTTGAATAAATTGGCACTGTGTTGTTCTAACAGTGGTGGTAGAAATACTTCTGAAGAGAAAGAAGTGCTTGAAATCTATATGGTTCAGGAAAATTAATTTTAATGATTATATCTTATATTTTGATTTTTTTTTAAAACTTACTAAGCTGTGGGAGATTATTCCCAAAGTTAGAAATTTAACATTTGGAGCTTGGTTACCAATAGGCTAGATATGAAGTTTTAATGAATAATTAAATTAAAATCATTAGAAATAAAAATAATAAAATAAAATGAAAAATCATATTTTTAAAAAGCATTCATTCTATGATCCAGATATTTATATATTTGAAAAATAACTTTCTGAAATTAAAAAAATATTCATTTTTCTCTGTAAACATAACCTTAATCACTCTCCATATACCTCTACCCTTTAAAAGAAAATTGGACTCTGTCAAAAGACAATGATATTCCTCAACTTTGAGTCTCTTTTTTTGAGATAAAACCTAATTGGTAGATTATGTGAAAAATGACACTCGTTGGCTCTATTGTCTAGTATTATTATTCCACAAAACTTAAGTATGATTTGTGTGAAGAAATCATCTCTGTGTGGACTGACCTCGTATAATAGTCATGGATATGTCCATTCATTATCCTAATGATCTTGTTAAATGTTAGCATGTGACATGATCGTTTGTACACAACAAAAACATCCTCAGAGAAAGGCAAGAGTATTTTTGAAATGCAGTAAACAAAACTAACGACCAGAACACGGTCTGAGACTTCTTTCGGGCCTGCTTTTCTTTCCTAAAAGGAGTCTGCGTCTTATTTTTCATTGTTTTTCAGCACGATAATTAGGAGGGTCTGAGTGCTATGGAGTGAGTGTATGGGCTTGAAGACTGAGGAATAAAGTAATAGCGTGATCAGCTTTGGTTTGAAGCACTGTGCAGTCGAGCAACGGTACAAACCTTTCGGTGATGCCTGGCAGTGGATGTGCTCTGAGTAAGCCGTGTACTTTCCATGTTCTCTCCTGGAACAAAAGGCCAGTAACGCTGGGATGACTTTGGGATCGCGGAGGGGAAAGGTAAGCCCCACCGCAGCCTCCAACAAAAGAGAGGCTGTTACACCTGCAAAGCTTTGTTCGGAACAGGAAAACTTTCCCAGTAGGCCCTGCATGGTCACGTGGGGCTCCACCTTCAAGCACATGACTGAGTTTGCAGGAAAAGAAGGTAATGAAAATATCGTGGCCCCCGTTTCCCCCCGTTTTCCTGGATAACGAGTTAACGCTAGGTGACGGCATGGGTAAGCTCCGGAGTTGCTGTATTTTGATAGGAAAAGCCTCCTTTCATTCCAGCTTAATAAGCTTGGCCTATAGCAACTTTTCTCACATCAGTCCAAGTGTCACATTTGGGCTGGGGGAAGCTTGTTAGCAGTAATTACCAGCCGTGGCTTCTATTATTTGCCTAAGTAATTTTCCCCGCTAAGTACCACCAAAACTGCCTCGAGCCTCTCATCCCCTCCCCCCCTTCCTCCGGGCTTCCTGGGCTTCCCTTTAAGTGGGTGCATTTTCCCAGGATACTGCTCTGGGTGGAGCAGGCCCGGGTGAGGGGAGGCACTGGGTATCAATGTGCTCGGGAGACCCGGGGTCAGGCCTAGCGAAAGCCTTTCACAAACAGAGCCTGAACTCTATTAGAGATGCAAATCCACTCTCTGAGTGAGGATTGTTTCGGGGCCCTAATGGAGTCCCAGGAATTCCTCCGCACTTCGCTTTTCAGCCCGGGGCCTTTGTCTGCGGCTCAGCAAATGTCTGCAGCCTGTTTAAACTCTCGCTATTGTCCCCGGGGCGTCCTTGATTTCTCTGCCTGCTCCCCGACTCACAAAGGCCTGAGAGGAACATCTTTGCTGCCGCTTTTGTCCTGGATATCGTAGTAATGTGGGCAGATTGAGGCCTAGCGGGAAGAATTGAACCTGGACTACCCAGAGCATGATGAATTGCGGGATTTACATATCATTTCAAGGGGGAATTTTCTTCCTTTTTTGATGGTGGGGAGAAGAGGTGGGGGGTGGGGAGGCCCCGAGGATGGTTCCTGCCTGCTTCTGTGTCTCCCGGGATGTTGTATGAAGACAGAATGACAGAAAAGGAAGTGATTTAGATACTCGCTGACAGCTTAATACACAAAATACAAATTGTGGACATTCACAGGGACCATCTCCTTTCTGCACCGGATAGTCGGGGACAATCTGGATCCGGAGATTCAGAGATTTGCATCTGAACATGAGGGAAGCGGGGGAGGGGAGGAGGGGGGCCCTAGCTGGGTGATCCGTCCCTGCAGTTGTAGGGTTCTGGGCGGCGGGGGGGGGGGGGGGGGGGGGGGGAAGCTCCCAATCCCAGAGGTTTGACTCTGGACTCTCCTGATTGACACAGATACTTCCGGTGGAGTCTGGGCCTGACGTATGGGGTTCTAAACTATATTTCCTAAAACATCCTGCTGTGGGTCTTTGTGTATCTGTGTGGTTGTTTTGCAAAGGATAGAAAACACAAAATGTATTCCATGTCAATTCAGAGCTCCAGAGTCCAAATGAGGGAGTCCAAAGGCAAGATCCCCCCCCCCCACAAAAAAAATAGAGCTCTGTGGGGCTGCCCGTCTATTTTTTGAGCTCACATTGTGTGTAGGCCACTGGCACCATTCACTTATGCGGAGTGATAATCATAAAGGGTGATCTGTCTCCCCATTGTACCATTTGGCTCTCAAATAGCACCCTTCTCCCTAATCCTAGGGACTTGGGTGATAGACGCTGCTATAGAAATGCATAGATGGATAGATAGATAATGAGCCCTAAAATACTATAATTATATTGAATGGAAAAGTATCTGAGGGATGTCACTTGTACGACTGACATAATTTATGTGTAAATCATAAGTTTTTTTTTCTCCAAACCCCACAATGTCTGCGGGCTGTATAGGGGATGTGATTGGCATCAAAATGATGGGGTTGAGGAGAATCAGTATATATTCCCTGTATAGGAGTCAAGCTTCAGAGAACAGATTAGTGAGGATGAAGTGTAGAAGGGTTTATGCATTTCTAGGTGTGACAGGAGGAAGGGCTGACCTGGTAGAGTTTTACCCTAAGAAATATTCCTCAAACAAAAATCAGGAAATTTTTATTTATGTAAACATGAGCTTTGGATTCTTTCTGCTCCTTTGGTGGTAGCTGCCTGCCTAAAGAGAGCACATAAATAAACAGGGAAAAGAAATTCAGTGTACTCTAAAGGGACTGACATTAACTCACCCCCTAACACGAAAATTAAAAAAAAAAATGCCTGGAAAACATGTATGAGCCAATCTATTACTGTTTCTGCATACACAGCACTTTGTATTTTTCAAAGTGAAGTCATTCCTAGTGGTCCTCTCCTTTAATCTCTTTTATTTTTTGAACCTGTACCTTCTGTCTAAGAATCAGTCCTGGGTATTGATGCCAAGGCAGTCTGCCTCCAAAGTGGCTTTCCTAAACTATTACAAGTTCTTGGAGGGGAGAACTTTCTCTTTGGGGTCCCCTGTGATCAGCACACAGTATTTGTGGCTTAGGACATTCAGCATCAATGCTTGTGGATTGACTGGAAAGAGAAGGGTCCTGGAGGGTCTTGAATGACAAAGTGCGGAGCTTACACTTCAGTCAGGAGGCAGTGGAGAGCCCCTGAGCGGTTTTGGGATAGAGAGTTACAGGGTGAGCACAATGCATGAGGATCATGACGTGGCCACTCATTACGAGAGGAATGTATTAGGTACAAAGAAGACTATTTCAACAATGTAAAGAAGTGAGCTATGAGGGCCTGACCAGGGAGCTTGTGGTGGGCAGACAGGAGGAGCTCCATGGCAGAGGCAAAGCTAACAGAAATGGGCAGCGGATTGCATGTTGCGAAGAGAGAAAGCAAAGAGTTAAAATGACACAGTTCATGAGCCTGTGCATGGAATAACGCCTTCAGTTAATCTTTAGTTCACTTTAAGGTTCTCTGGGTCTACTCTAATATCTGCACAAAGGAACAGATTTGTTTTCTGCTTGCCCATCCTTTTCTTGTCTTACTGGGATCTTGGTGCCTGCAATGTGCCTCCCTAGTTTGTTTGCTGGTTTGTTTTCTCATTCCCTTTAGTATTCCTACAGTCTCTTTGGCCAAAGCGTTATTTTTCCACTGAGGCTTTACTCAGACTTGTTGTAGGGTTTATAATCCTTCTTTATTCTTTACCCACTGAGTGTCTCTCAAACCACAGTATTCCCACACAGTTTTTGAAGCTTTCCTGGGTGTGTTCATTGGAGGCCTTTGCTGGCATCAAGCTCCTAAAGTGAATGCTGTGGGGGTCAGCTGGGTGGTTCAGTGGATTGAGAGCCAGGCCTAGAGACAGGGGATCCTGGGTTCAAGTGTAACCTCAGACTCTTCCTAGCTGTGTGACCCTGGGCAAGTCACTTGACTCCCATCACCTAGCCTTCACCATTCTTCTGTCTTGGAACCAATACACAGTATTGATTTCAAGACAGAAGGTGAGGGTTGAAAAAAAAAATAAAGTGAATGCTATGGGTAGGTTTTGCAGGGTTCTAAGTGTCCTAAGCCAGATAACATTGTTCCAGACCTAGGATTGCTATGGTATTTGTCTTTGCCTAAGTGCTTTCTTTCTTCCCAGGCTCCTTTCTGCTGAAGGCTCTAATTTTGCTTTTGAGGTCAGAGATTCTTCAGTGATGGGCTACCCCCTGAGCATTCAGGAGATCTAGGAGTAAAAGAATCGGGGCCCACTTCAGGCACATCAACTTTCTGCTCCCTTGAATACAAGATCTCATTTTTTCTTTTCTTCAAATGAAGGGATTTCAACTCATTGATTTTTTTGGATTCCTTCTAGTTGTAAAAATTCTTTTGAGCAGAGTAGAGGAAACAGGTCAAATACAAGGTTTTAAAGCACAATATAATGCTTGCTTTTGTTATAATAAACACAGCTCCCCATGCCTTGCCACTGTCTGCAAAGGTAAGCTCAGTCACCCAGGGTAGCAGTGACCTTAAGGGAAGTAAAAGTCTGTTCCACTCCAGATGGGAACCTTTCTGAAAGTCTCAGTGGAATTTCCTTGTTCATAGTTGTGGCTGTCTCATATTTAAATAATTTCCCAGCTCATGATGGCAACCTACCCAGGGACATATGATCTCCAATAAGATGGCATCCTTACCTGGGACAAAAACATCAACTGCAGAGCCTGGACACTTCTGCATCTTTGGCCTCCATTTTTATCAGGGCAGATGTTGTTAGCTTGGCTCCTTTTTCCATCTCATCACTGAGACCTTCACTTCTGGTTGACAGCAAAGTAGAGGGACTTTATCCAGGTTACCAAGGAAAATAGTTAACAAAGGGCTAAACTGGATGTGATTGCACTTATTCATATATATATGCGCCACTATCCCCATCATGGCTGGAAACAGCCTTCAGAAGGAGGCAACTCGCCCTCTCCCCATTTTTTCAGATTTGGAAGACCATTGCATCAGTTGAGTAGGATTCTGAGCCTTACCAGACTCAAAGACCAAACCAAAGACCAAGTCTTCTTTGGTCTCTTCATAGTTAAATAGTAATAGTCAATAGTGTTTCCCAAGTTGGAAAAAGAAAACACTAAGCTCCTTCAGGTCTTTCCTTCCTTTCCTTCTATCTCAGACAGGAGATGTTACCTCCTTTAAGCCCTCAGAGAGAGAGAGAATCTCTGTGAGAGACTCTGCCAACTGCCAGAGACCAACTGCCAAACAGAAAAAAGCCCTTACACTTGAAACTGACACTGACTCAGCTGTTTGAAACTCCAATTCCTTCTCAAGCCAGCTTCCCTACTTCTATTCTCTAAACTACTATAGCAAGACCTAATTTCTCATAACATCCTTATAATTTTATACCAATTCTCTTGGGAAAACATTGGGGAAAAAATCTATTATAAGGTATCCATTCTTTAATATAGAATCACACAGTTGATTTACATAAACACCAACACTGAGATACAAAATATATGCAACTCCTCAGATCCTTGAATTGTCAAAAATGGGAATCTCAGTAAGTTTAAGTCCAGGAGGCCCATTCAAAGTGAAAGGTTCAGTCAATCAAGTCTAAGGTATTCCTTGAGGAAAGGTGCGATCCATGTATGTTCTTCAGAAACCATACTCAACTGTCTGGTATTTAAATTAGGCCCCTATAGCAACCTCTACAAAAGCTTGTGCCTGGATTCCAGATAATCTGCTTCAGATGATCAAGATATTGCCAGTTGTACTCTATTGATAAATATATAAATTAATCATTTGTTAATTGCTAAATTTCAAAATTCTCCTTTTTCCTACTTCTGTTCTTCCTATCTTCTGTTACTTTCAAACATTATGTTATTGTTGTTCAGTTGTCTCCAACTCTTCATGACCCCATTTGGGGTTTTCTTGGCAAATATACTGGAATGGTTTACCTTTTCCTTTTCTAGCTCATTTTATAGATGAGGAACTGAGACAAACAAGGTTAAATTACTTGCCCAGGGTCACATAGCCAATAAGTGTCTGAGGCTGGATTTGAACTAAGTCTTCTGGACTCCAATGCCCCACCTAACTGCCCATTCATATTCCAAAAATCACTGCAATCTGAAATGGCTATAACACCCACTCCTACCCTCCCACCCTTGCTCCAATTAACCCTATTTCATTTCTATTCCTGAGCTCCTGAACTTTGATGAAAGGAAACCATAACCACTTACCGACTACAAATTTATGCTATTTGGCTTCAAATGGACTTTCATTACTACATGTCAAGACTTTAATTTATTTCTTATTGGCTATATATTACATTTCCCGAATGACTAGTTTAACTATTCTTTCCTTCTTAAAGCCTCGCTTCTTCCCAAAACCTCTATTCTAGCTATATTTCTTCTCCCTTCACTCAGAAAGTGTATTTACTCCTCCTTTCCAAAGATGACTTCTCTACCTCTACCTTGAATCCTATCCCCTTCTATATCTATTCCTCCTGATCTTCTTCCACCAATCATCCTTCTGTACAAATGCTTTTTCAAACTCTTCTCTCTTTTCCCTTAAACCTAAAATACAAGATCCCATTTCTGCTACCTTAAAATAAACAAGCGACCTTTTACCTTCTCATTTTTCAAGTATCATTCCTTTTCTTATACCTTTCCCTTTTCTAACTTGTGGGAAATTTTGTCTATTGAGATAGATTTAACTGCTTATTTGTTCCATGTATTGTGGCAGGTGAGGGTAATAAAAATAAAATGAATGAAGCAATCACTGTTTGCAAGGAGTTTATATTCTAAACTTGGAGTCAATAAGTGCACACATAATTATATTCAGAACAAATAAAATAAATGCAAGAGTTAGACAATATGTAGTGGAGCATGTTAGCAGTTGCAGGGGTCAGTAAACATTTCAAGTAGATTTATGAGAGATTGAGTTTTTCCTTTTGCCTAATTTTCTTTTTTGCATGCTTTAAGAGAGCTTTTAAAATCCTTCACTTTCAATACATCGATTGTATGAAAATCTTTATTAAATTAGCAGTTGTACCACAGGAATAGTTTGTTTTCTTGATCATAAGTAGTTAAATGTGCTTGAAGAATTGGTTATACCAGAAATACTTTTCAAGGCTTGACTCCTAAGATCTGAATTTCTTCATCTAGGATTTGGGTTCATCTAGTATTTTATACTGGACTGTAAGCTCAATATGTGTTGACAGTTTAATATAGTTGGCAAAAAAAGCTAATTTGATCTTAAGCTACATTAAGAAATGAATGAATGAGGAATGAGGTTGTTGAACTCTGTCCTGACCTGTTCATCTTTTCAGTCTTATATTCAAATATTGACACCACATTTTGGAAGAATATTAATAATCAGGAAAGTATCCAAAGGACAGTGATTAGGATGGCGTTGTTATCATGCCATGCCAAGTTGAAGAACTTGAAAATATTGTGCCTAGAGAAGACTAGTTGCTAGTTCTTTAAGTATTTGAAGAACTACTGTTTGGAAGGGCAGTTAGGCTTGTGCTTTTTGACCTTAGAGAGCACTAAGAACAATGAGGAGTATTAGAATAGAATAGAGGGAATGAGAGATTTTGCAAAGAGTCTGAGCATATAAGGACTTTGGAAAGCAGATTGGCACACGCATGGAACTGTGTAGGCTCCCATTCTGTAATGGGAGGAATGCTTAAATTGGGACCCTCAGATTCTTTGGGGGTCTGTTGATCTGTGGATACTGAGGAAAGAAGAGGCTTACTTCCTGTGGCCATTTTGAATCAGTTTATAGGAGGTAGCTGAGTTTCCTGAGAGATTTTGGAGGTTCCTGACATCAAGAGACCTTCTGTGACCCTGAACCCAGTGACACCATTTCTCATCCGGATCATCTTTTGTGTGTGAGCTGAAAAGGACCTGAAATAGCTAACCTAACTTGAGCCAGACCATGGGGCTCAGGCTTTGGCCTCTAGCCATTCTATCTGACAGACTTTACTGTGTTCCTGTTTTAAAAATGGACCAGATAGTCAGAAATTATTTTAGCTAGGAAATTATTTTAGGCAGATAGAGAGCCTAGAGAGTGTAGCCCAGCCTTGATGGGACCAAAGCAACCTTTGTAGGTTAGGCCAGGGGGAGGAGATAAGATCTTACTAGAGACAGGAACATCATCTCCCTGGTCCCATTCACCCATCACGTGTTTGATGAAATAAACCAAATTCTTTTTTTATATCATCGTGAGAGAGCAGTCATCTTCCTATGGGAACTGAAGCCTATGATTGACTACCATTGAGTTAAACACTGGTCCAACACTCAAAGTCAAACCTAGTGACTTTTATCAGGTCCTCCATTCACTTATTTCAGGAGAAATTGCCAGGAAAAATTTTGGGGTTTACTCCAAGGAAAATCTTAATAATAATTTTTTGTTGTTGTTTAGTCATCTTCAGTGCTGTCTGATATTTTGTGACTTCATTTGTGGTTTTGGCAAAGATAGTGGAGTAGTTTTCCATTTCCTTCTCCACCTCATTTTACAAATGAGGAACTGAGGCAAACAAGGTGAAGATTTTGAGGCTGAATTTGAACCCATGATGCCAAGCCCAGTGTTCTGTCCACTGTGCCACCTAGCTGCCCCTCCTCCCAATTAGTAGTTTCCAAAAGTGAAATGCAATGACCTTCTGAGAGTTCTCCTTCAGAGAAAGTCTTCAAACATAGACTAGATGTTAATTTATTGGAGATGTTAGACAGGGAATTTCTGTGGTATGAACTGAACTGGATGACCTCCCAATACTGATTTTCTGATCTACAGTATAACCTTATTGTGGTGTTCTTTGGTCTTATAGTTAAGTCTTTAAATAGGCTTCCCTTGTTTTCCTCTTCTGAGAACTTCAGACAAAGGCACGTATTCTGAAGTGTTTTCCATCTTTCTTTTCTGGACCATCGCCTCTGTCCTATCTTTCCACTTCATTAGCAAGAAGGTGGGGTTAGAATTTAACTCTTTGAACTGAATAGTTCTTTCTTTCCTCTTCTCTATGAGAATTAGCTCCTCTCTAGAAGGAACACCAGTTCCTTGGTTCATCCTCTTTGTTTTATGTTCTACTTTTCTCATAATGTAGGAGAAAAATCTATCATCATTCTATCTTGCTTTTTTTTTTGTCCAGTAGTCCCCTCTTTCTGTTTTTTTTTCCTATTAAAGCCCTAGCAACCTTTCTTGCATTCATTTGGGCAAATGCTATGAGCTTTATTTATTTGTTTGTTTATTGATTGATTTGTTTATTTATTGCCAATTCATTTTTGACCCTTGAAGCTATCCTGTGTGATTCTTCATCATGTGCCCTGAGGACTAACCCTCATCCTTACAAGGTAACATATAATTCATTCTCTCTCTCTCTCTCTCTCTCTCTCTCTCTCTGTCCATATTCTTAATTGCCAAAAATACTTTATTTTGCTATACTTTTCTCCAGACAAGTTTTAGACTTCTTTGCCCCAATATGAAGTCATTGGCATGTAACTACCTCCCTACCTCTCAATGATGGTTGTACTTCATACATGAATTAATTTCCTACTTTAGATCTCAACTCTTATTTAATTTTCATTAAAACTCTTAATATATCACATTATCTTTTAATCTAGGTCAGTGATGGTGAACCTATGGCATGGGTGCCAAAGATGACACACACAATGCTCTCTGTGGGCATGTGGCTGCCTTCCCTCCCCTCCACTGAGCTTGTTATTAGAAAGATCAGAGGGACTCAGAGAGCTGCTCTCTTCCCCTTTTCTATCATGCCTGATGACATTTTTTTACATTCCCTACCCCTCTGCCTAGCAGCCCAATGGGAGCACACGGGGGTAAGGTGGGCAGCTCACAGGTGGTAGAGCTGGAGGAGAGCAGAGCACTTGTGCCACTCCTCTCTCCCTTTCTACCCTCACTGAAGACATTCCTCACTTCATCTTCCCCTCCACCAAATAGCCCAATGGAAGCACTTTCTCCCTCCCCTGTGCATAGTAAAAGGAGGCATGGCATTCTGTCTCTGGGGGTGACATGGTATATGGTCTCTGGAGGAGGCAGGCATGGCACTCTGGGGAGATAGGACACAGCACTCTGTCTCTTAAAGGTTCTCTCCATCACTCATCTAGGTCATAATATTTCTAAATCTATAATTTACTTTATGAACTGAATGAGCACACACACAAATTTTGTTATTGTTTAGAGTTTAGAGTTACAAGAGACAAGTACATCTAGTCTGGTGCTCAAAAATTTGAAATAATTTAGAGAGAATTTTAGGTGGAGCAGAGCTAAGATGAACTCTCCTAAATTTACCAAACAACTTTAAAACAACACCTTAAAATGAATTCTGGAAATCAGAAGCAACAAAAATATAAAGTAAATTAATTTTCTAGCCCAAGAAAACTTAGAAAGTGAACAGGAAAGATCTGTCTCAATGGTGTGAGGGTGTAGCATAGACAGACAAATCCTGAAAAGTCAGCAACAGACTCCACTTGGCAAGGCAAGCTGAATTGGTGGCTTTGACTTCTGGACTCTTAGCCCACAGATGGTAAGGGGGCAGAACAACTGGTCAGAAGGTGATTACTGTGAAACTTTGCTGACATTGGATGCAGGACTATTGCATTGCTCATATGGGAATTTGGGTGGGAGCCCAGGTTGTATTCCCAGGATGAAGAGTGTACAATTGAGATTTGAACTCTGGACTCCATTCCCCAGGAGTCCTTGCTAGCCCCCAGAATGCCCTCTAATCTCACTGAATTCTCACATGGGCTGAGATCGAGAAGGTACTTAACCTGATTGCAAAGGCTTTTGTGTCTCTTTTTGGACTTCCGTTTTGGAGCAGACGCATCTCTTTCATGATGTGAGGTTATCTTGTCTAGTCCTCTGGCCTAGGCACGTGTTTTTCTCATTCTGTATTTTCTTTAATCCTTAACCTTTAATAAACCTCTAAAAAATATAATACTCCTTGCAGAGAGAAACTAATTTTTATCTTGCCTCAGTCACCCTTAAATTTTAATCTTTACAAAAGGACCAGTAGCACTAGAGTAAGTAGCTAGTGGGGACCAGGAGCACTTGACACAGTTCCAAGGTGATAAAGGGTGTTTATGGTTGCCCACAGAACAAAGCTTAAACCTAGAGATCAATGACCACATCTTTCATTCAATACCACCTCAGAAGAACTAAAAATTTACAGATCTCCAGAGTTAGCTCAGATAATAGCAGCACAAAAAAATCTGAAGATTGGGACAGTGAACCTTTAAAATAAAAGAAGTCAAGAAATAGGTTGGAAAACATGCAAACAAACAAACAAACAAAACTGACCACAGAGTTACTCTTTGTGCAAGGAAAGATCAAAACATAAGCTGAGAACAGGACAATAATGTCAAATGGATATACACAGAGTCTTAAAGAAAAAAATTGAATTAGTTTAATCCCTAAAAGAATTTCTGGAAGACCTCAAAAAGGATTTTTAAAAATAAGATAAGATAGGTTTGGGAGAAATTGGAAAAAATGGGAGTGATGCAAGAGAATTATAAAAAATGAATCAATATCTTAGTAAAGAAAGCACAATTTTTTTTTAAAGTGTAAAAATTCACTGAAGAAAACAACAAAAAAATTAGAATTGGCTAAGTAGAAAAAGAGGTATTAAATCATTAGTTAAATGAAAGCTAATGACTTCATGAGACACTAAGAAACAAAACAAAATAAAAATATTTAAAAATTAGAAAAAATTTTAAACAATCCTTTGGAAATACCTGGAAAATAGAACAAGGATAGATAATTTAAGAATTATTATACGACCCAAAAACTCTGATCAAACAAAGATCATAGGAATATTTTAGGAAATTTTTAAGGAAATATCTTTAATGATATGCTTAATAAAAATGTGTAATAAGTTTAAAATTTAAATTTAATAATATATGATTATGTTATAATAAATAATATACAATAAAATAAGCATTAAATCCTTTAAAATAAATATCTTTAATAAAAAATCCTAATATCTTAGAAACAGAGAATAAAAAAGAAATGGAAAGTCTACCTAATACCTCCTGAAAAAGATTATAAAATGAAAACTTCCAGGAATATTATAACCAAATTTTGGAGCTCTCAGATCAAGAAGAAAATATTGCAAGCATCCAGAAAGAAACTATTCAAATTATCATGAAGCTACAGATGGAACAACACAAGATTTAGTAGTTCCTATATTAAACCACTAGAGGGCTTAAAATATTCTATTCCAGAGGGCAAAGGAGCTAGGACTACAACAATAATCACCTCCCCAACAAAATTCGATGTAATTTTTCTGAAATAAAATTGATATCTAATGAAATAGAGAATTCTCAAGCATTTCTGATCTAAAGGCTGGAGCTGAATAGAAAGCTTGACTTCAAATATAATACTAATGAGAAGCATATAAAGTGAGAAAGCAATGCACTGGGATAAGTGGGAAGGGAGAGGTAGAATGGGGTACATTATTTCTCATAAAACAGACACAAAAGAGTTTTTACAGTGAAGAAGAAAATAAAGGTGTGACAGTCAATGCTTGAACTTTACTTTCATTGGATTTGGCAAAAAATGGAGAAATGTTGTTTACAGTAAACACACTTGAAGCATACTTAGTGAAGGTAAGGGACTAGAACAGAATTTATGTTTCATCATGATCTAAGATAAAGAAAAAAGCAAAAATAGATCTAATTAAAAGAGATAAGAAGGAAACTAAATCTTGCTTAATCATACCATTGACAATGAAGTAATAAAAATACTAAACATATAAGCCCCAAATGGTATAGCATCCAAATTCCTAAGGAAAAAAGTAAAATGCACTACAGGAGAAAAATAGAGAGTAAAATCAGTGGTAGACCTCAACCCTGACTTCTCAGAACTAGATAGATCTAACAAAAAAAAATAATAAAGTAAGGGGATTAGTAGAATTTCGGAAAGTTTGATACAATAAATTGTCAAGAAAATTGAAAGGTAATAGAAAGGAATATACCTTTTTGTTCAGCAGTACTTTGCACTTATGCAAAAATTGACCATATATTAGCACAGAAATGCAGAAATATTAAATGCTTTATTTTTATTTTTTGTTAAATGTATTCTTTTTAGATCATAATGCAATAAAATTATCTTCAATAAAGCACCAAGGAGAGATTAATTAATTGGAAATTAAATAGAATCCTAAAGAATACTGAGTTGATGAAAGTGGAAGGGAGAGAATTTGGAACTCAAAATTAAAAATAAATTAAACTTGTTTTTACACGTCATTGAGAAAGAAATTTAAATTATGAATATATGAGGTAAGCTTTACCCAAATCAGACATCTTGTAATTGGCAGACCTGGGATTTGAACCCAGTCTTCTGACGGTTAAGGGGAATGTTCTTTCCACTAAACATTC
Source organism: Monodelphis domestica (assembly GCF_027887165.1). Taxonomy (NCBI): domain Eukaryota; kingdom Metazoa; phylum Chordata; class Mammalia; order Didelphimorphia; family Didelphidae; genus Monodelphis; species Monodelphis domestica. The sequence continues at coordinate 248,843,516 of NC_077234.1, forward strand.
CAGATCTGCTAAGTGGAATCACTTCACAGTTCTTACAGGAATCCTAATCTTTTGAATTCAGAAACTCTAAATTAAATACTGTTTCTTTGATGAAATGTAGTGCACATTAAACTCTTTACATCCTGGGATCTGTATAACCACAAAAATGTTTCTTGGGTTCATCCTCAGAGAATTCAAAATGACAGTCCCTACCACATAATGTCTTTCTGAGCAGCTGATCTCATTCTTTGTGAAGTGAATTCTCCTAACAAATCTTAACTCAAATAGGTTTTCTAGCTATCTTTGTGCCACTGAAACTACAGAGGCTTTATTTTCTCCATTTCTTTATTTTTCTCTTCCTGAAGCCTTTGAGATAAGAGTCAACATTCTAGCAATAATCTGCTTCTCCCCCCACTTCCTTACTTATTCCGCCTTCCCATTAAAAAAAAAAATTACATACTGTCTCATCTAACTCTTCTGTTACTCAGTTCTGTGAAGTTGCCTTCCATTTTCAACTAAATCAAAATTTCCTGGGGATGGGAGGAAAACTTGAGTCCCAAACCACCAAACGTTCATAGTTTTCTGGTCCTATGATTACTGTAACTTTTAAATCAAGACCTACTGGTATGAACTGTCTCCTACTGGAGAATGAAAGGGAAGAGAGAGACACAAGAGAGTTCCAGTTCTTAACCAGTCCCCCTTCAAAAATATTTGGGATAAATCCTTTTGGGATTTTTTCTAGCTGCAAACACCCTTCAGAACTTTTCAAGTGTCAAATAGCTTCAAATGCTTCTGGCTTCTAACTTCAAGAGATGACAGGTCAACCCCACTTTAGGTTGTTGAAGGAAAAGATTCTGGGAAGATATAAAAGAATATGGCAATCTTTATCATGACCCGATTCCCAGATTGCTACACTGGAGACTGAAGGGAGTTTCTCTTTGGGTGAGATCTAAGACTTTTTCTTTTAGTCAAATTCAGTTACTTCACTCCCAATAGGAGAGTTCCTTTACTCTGTATTATGTTATATATTCTCCTATGTATAACTTCTCTGATATCTATTTTACTGTGATTTGGATAGACAGGTTTTTATTTGTTATAATAGTATTCACTGGGGATCTGGTATTTTGGTGGGAAAGGGGTTAAATCTGAATGTAGAGTTTGAGGTCTCCTTTTCCCCTAGAAATGAAAAATTGACCAGAAGTTAGCTCAAAACATCAGCTCTCATAGACACCATATAAGTAAGCAGAGAGATATACTTCTGGTGCCCCCCCTCTCTCTGCAGAATTCTGGGTGACCTCCAGCCCCAACTTCCTGCTATCCCTCCTGACAGGTGTCCTCTCTTAGACATGGGAGGGGGTGAGGAGAAGTGTCTGGCTTCAGAAAACCTTCAGACCCTAGTCAAATAATAATGTCTGTTAGCCTCAATATTCTCACTTTAAATGGAGACATTATTATCTCCCTTTTACAGTGAGGAAGCTGAGCATCATGTGAGCATCTACCTCACGTAATTGCTGAAAGATCAAAGGAGATATCTGTAAAAACTGCTTACAATGATGCCTGGCTTAGAGAAGGCCCTATAGAAATGTTTATTCCCTTCCCTTCTCCTCTTCACCGCATTCCCTTTTTTCCCTTCCCTTTTCACTCCTCAAAGTGTTCTCCCAGACCTTACAAAGACTTGGAGTTGCTAAGCAAGCCTGATTTCTCACTGAAGTTCTGCCACTAGTAACTACACAATGTTAGATAAGTCGTTCTACCTCTCTGGAACTTAAGTTCCTCAACAATAAGATGAAGGGATAGAACTAAATAACACATGAGGTCTCTTCCAAATCCAATATTTTATTAACATATTGGACTGACCTCTTTTGAGACAAACCCAGGAGACAGAGCTTAAAATAATAACAAAGTCTACCAAAAGTAATTATAATAATCAGAAATCAAGAAAGAATTTTCCATGTCAACAATGATAATAGTCGTCACTTTGTGTTGGTCTGGTAAGTCACATATATACCATGTTTGGCAACTTTATTTTGGAAAACTAAAAACACATATAGTTCTCTCCAACAAATTAAAAACTCATTCACCTCAATATAATCATATTTAAACACAATGAAATTAAGACAAATTCTCTATTTGATTTTTGCTTGTTCTATAACTCTCAGCCTCTTCTAAGCAAACAAAATGGAATATATATGTGGTTACTGGGTATGTCTAAAATCATGGCTTATGCTATTTATTATAGCTTGGGAAAAGATGATGACTTTTGTTGTTCTTTTGGCGATTCCATTTCTAATTCAGAATTAATCTTATCCTTTCAAGTGATTGATCAGTCCTGGCATCCCTCCTATATACTGGTTGTCAGACTGTTTGATACTCTATTTACTTCATTCTAAGACCATAAGTGTTCTCCCCTCAGACTTTTGCTTGTCTAGTAACTATTTTGGATGATTGTTCAACCATGCCCAGATTGACAAGGTATTTATATTACCATTTTCCTTCAGAAGTAGATTGTGTCAAAGCACAAATCTGCTTCAGTGAGTGCCCAACCACTAAAGGACTTAGGATGATTTGGGAAAATATTCTCATTGAAAGGTTCATGCAACTAAATTTGGTGCTCACATGAGTGAAAGACTACTGACACATGGACAAAATGTAAATATCCACAGTGAACATCTCTACAGCATTCTTTCTGGGGCATGTAAGCCCAGTCTCTACAATTCAAAGACTGGAGTCCCTAGAGGGACTTCTTATGATGAACTGTGGGACTTTTTGAGTCCATGTGTGATTAAATAGATAAATGTGCACTAACTTCTACGAAGACAATAATAATTCATTTTTTCTTCCAAGTTAAATATAATCTGAGCCCAATTCCCAAAAGGCTGAGCTTTTAGTCTTTAAATTCACAAGGGAAAAATTGCTCTGCATGGAGGTTAAATCCCAAAATAAGAGACTGAAACTTGCCACATGGATGCACAACTAGTATTACTTTATAGAAATGGTTGGTTCAGGAGACTCTCATATACCCCCATCTGCCCCTGTCAAGAGATGCTGTGAATTGAAATCTAATCAGACAAGATGAAGAAAAACCAATTGCACATTCTTAACCAAAATTTGCATTGGAATTTGCATAGAAATGAATGAAGATAAGTGGAAGGAATTATTTAAATCCTGGGAACATAGAAGGTTATGTTTTTAAAAACTTAGATCTCCATGTAGATAATGAGTTGAGTCTAAGTATCTGGTTTCAGAAGGACCAATGAAGTGGGGCAGGATACACGGTCCTGTTTGACATGAGCCAGCACTTTCAGGGCCCTTAAATTGGCAGAAAATTCAAACGCTAAGTGCCAGCCATGGGCCTGTGTAGTCTGGCAGGTCTAACCATTTGGAATCAAAGCTTACAGTTCCAGTTGGATTCACTGTGTGATTTACTTGTGTAAATACAGCTCAAATCTCTGTTTCTGCCTTTACCCCCAACATAGAGTGGCATCCACGGTTTTGATCCAGCACACAACATGCACACAAATCATTTCCGATGAACCAGCAGGTCTGGAACACCCGGTTCTGTTAACCATTCCTTTGGGTTCCACTATAACACACATGCCTAGCGGGAACATTGCTCCCTTCCACCTTGAACAATAAACTGAGCAGGTAGAAATCATCTTAGATGTAGGTTTTAGGTGATTATGAGCAATACTGAGAGTTCCTGGCCATTTGCGCGCTCTGGATTTTCTTTTTGTTTCTCTCCTCTGCTCCACCCTGTGACCATGTGCTACCACGGCCATCGGGAACACCGCAAGAACAGCAGCTGAGCAGTGCTAAGGGAAAGGTGCTGCGTGTTAGCAGCATGTGCCAAGGGGGAAAAGGCATCTTATTACAAGACTCGGAATGAATAACTAAGCCAAGGCTTAGGAATTATCAGTGGATTTTAATGGTTTGTACTGTCTATTGCCATGTGTAATGACAGAGGAATAGTGCGTCTGAAGGGAGAAGTGTCCGGCCTAACCTTGACTGTTCTGCTTACTGGCTGGGTAGCTTTGGGAAAAGGTCCTCAAATCTTGGAACCTTCGTTGCCTTATCTGCAAAACGGGGCAACTGAAAATGCTGTTTACACAATGTCTTTATAAAGATCCAATGAAATCGTGTACTTTCAAAAAGGATGAATTGTATGACAAATGAAAGCGATGACTGTGATTATGGTGATTTTAGTACTTGAATTACATCTCCATTAGCCTATGGCTTCTGGTGACCCATCAGTCACACTCCTGATAACTACTACAACTTTTTGCGTGTAAATTGAGTATTTTAAGCTATATGGAAGAGAGTTTGATGTTCAGTTGTATAAAAAGCAGCAAATACTATTAGAACTTTATTTTTTAAATAATTGAAAACCATTTTGTACGATTGCCTTGGCTAGAAATTATATGACTAATTTTTCACAATTGTCCATCAACAAATAACAAATCCTCTTTAGAGGATAGAGAACGAGGAAAGAGAAGGAAAGTAGGAATAAAATCTGAGCTCACGCTGCTACCATCAATAAACCACTACTTTGTGGCTTTCCGTTGTGCTGAGATGATGAGCCTCAACTATTTAATTTAGGGTAAGATTAAGTTATAGGGGTTTGTGCTTTGCTTCAAGAACACTGTTTAAACCAAAATCTAATCAGTGAACACAGTGTTCTGCCTTATACAAAAATCCCACAGTGTCAGCTAAATTTTCACCAGAAATCTCAATCATGACTTCCTTGATCGTCCTAAGAGTATAAGGTATTCTCAGAATACCTTATTAAATGACACTTTTACCAAACCTACAGAATGTTACAAACATCCCACTATACTTTCATGATTGTAAGGAATTGAATTATTTGAAGGAAACATGTTGAATAATCACATAGAATAATATTGGGATTTCAATGATAATTTTTGAAGGGGAAACTGATTTGATTTGCTAGCATACCTAAGTCTTCTTAAACTTCATTTACACTCTAATATTCCCATCTCTCTTCATATGTAGAGATCTCATTTCCCTAATATTTTTGATTCAGACTTATTATTCTATGACTGTGTGAGACTCTTATAAAGAAACCTCATTCTCTCATGCATGTTGTCAAATATCATGTAAAGTATAGTTTTAGAGAGTTGCTCGGAGCACCGAGAGGTTAACAAAATTGTTGATGGTCCTTTCTATTATGCCAGGAACAGAATTGTTCTTTCTGATCTTTCAGATCGTTCTGACTCCAAAGAAAACCCTTTTCCCACTATTCCCCATCTCTATGCTTTTTCTGATTGACCTGCATTCCTGTAAGATATGATTCTCCAACCCTACTTTGTAGAATCTTTAGTTTCCTTCATAGCTTATGTCATAGGCCATGTTTCTCGTAAAATTTTATTTTTTTCCTGATGGGAGGAGAAATAGTTTCTGCAGTCACAAGACAATGTCTCAAATCCCAACTCTGGTACTAATTGCGTGATCTCAAGCGAGTCACTTAACATCTCAAGACCCCCGTTTCCCCACCCGTTAACTGGGACGATGCAAGCTGGTCTCTGCGGTCTCTTTCAGGTCACTTTTTAAATCTCCCTTTTAGACCTAAAATTTCACTGTGATCTCTTCCCATCTATCGGTGCCTTCTCTCCCACATTACCTCATATCGATTTTGGATACGCACATCTCTTTTGTGTGCGTGCATATATAAGACGTGTATGTAGCTTGTGTTTATAATATATGTATATGTGGATGCGTACACATCATGAATGAGTATTCATGTCTGTATCTATTGATATATATACCGTAACATTATATATTTATGTGTGTGTGAAACTATGGAAGTTTAAAAATATGAAAGTTAAAAAAATTAAAACAAATTTGCTTGTCATTGTGCAGGAACCGGATTAATCATGTATCCAAGAAATTTATATATATATACATATATAGGTATACATATTGTATATAATTTTGTAGAAAATACATATTATTTATGCACTTTGTATACATACATACAAACACATAATGCCTTATTTTCCTGTATACATGCATGTTGCCTCCACCTATATTCCAAACTTTTCAAAATTAGGGACTATTTCACTTTTATAATTGTATCCTCAGGGCATAGCTCCTGGTGCTTAACAAATGCTAGCTATTTTTATTATTATGTTATAATGCCTTTCACATATTTTAATAATGTTACATTTAAATTAGAAGTTTACATTTTTATAGAATCTTTTTCTTAAAACTACTCTGTGAGGTCAGGTAGCACAAGTATAATTATAATTATCATTATTTTATGAGATTAAAAATTTTATCCCTGAAAGGGTTCAAGAATGATGTAAAAAGTGGAAAAGGGGCCAAGCTTGTAGTACTGAACTGTCATTCCTTGGCCCTGCATTCACATCTCAGCTCTGCCACTGTGAGACTTGGAGCAAGTCACTTAACCTCTAGGTGCCTCAATTTCCTCATCTGTAAAATAAAGAGTTTAAACTAAAAGCCCTCTAAAGTCTCTTTTACTTCCAGAAATATAAGCCATTTGTCCAAAGTCACAGAGATAGTAAATGACACAAGTGAAACTGAGATGCAGGTTTCTGACTGATGTTCATCAGTTTATAACAATGGCCTCCCAGACATCATTCTGCTCTTTGTGTTTTTAGAACATTATCAGATCCAAACTTCCACTTCAGGAGACACAGTTTCTCCCTTTACCGTATGCAGGGGGAGAACCAGACCTATTGGAATAAGGTAGTCCAGCAGGAGGGACTCCCAGACTTGGAGACCGTGTGGAGCTGGGATGGTAAGTCTCGCTTGCTCAAGAGCCTGCAGCTAAGAGGTGGGAAAGGAGTCTTTGTAGGGGACTAGATTTCTCCTTAGCCCCTTTGCATAAGCCTGTTCTTTGGCTGTGAGTGTTGTTCATATCTCTGCCTCCTTCTCTTTCTTAACTGGTGACATTCCATCATGAGCATCTCTGTGGGAATGACTCCCCAATACATATACACACCCAACTCTCTCCTGTACTTCAGCCCTACATAATGGATTGACTCCTGGACATTTCAATCTAGATATCCCACAGGCATCTCACATTCAACGTGTTCAAAACAGAATTCATTGTCTTTGAACGAGAACCGACCTTTCTTCTGAACTTGCTCATTTCTGCTGAGAAGGCCACTATTTTTCTAGTCACCAAGATTTTCAGCCTTGTGGCCACCCGTAATTGCTCATTATCATCCACTTTGCAGAATGTCACTTGCCAGATTTTGTCACTGCTGCCTCTTTTGCATTGGTTCCCTTTCCTAAACTCCTAGAGCTACTCTCTTAGTTCAGCTCTTGATCACCTCTCACATGGGCTAATGTGTCCTTTCCAAATTGTTTCCTTCCCGGAAGTCTCTTCTCTCTCCAATCTATTGACTACATCATCACCAAAGTGACGTTCATAAAGTAGGGGATTAGCCGTGCAATTCCTCACCCTTTGGTCCCTACCACCATTCACTAAACTCTAGTGGCTCTCCTTTGATTCTGTGACCAAGCATAAACGTCTATACTTGGTATTCACAGCCTGGTCCCAATCTACCTTGCAGCTGTCCTTTCCCATATTTTACAATAGAATCAAACCAATGTTCTTGATAGTCTTTACCCTTGTCTAAAAACAAAACTAAAAATACAATGATGAATAGAAAACTAAGTTGTATTAGCCATGAAGTAGAACTAGTTATTTATATATAAAGAAGTCATAGATTCATATTCAGAACTTTTTGCTGAGTCAAAATCAGAGATGTTTTACTTTGAAATTGATTCACATTGTATATAGAGAAAAATGGCTATTTCTGAAAACCTGATGTCTTCACTGACTGTATTTTGCTTACTGTACTGTCTAAAACACAAAATCTTATAGGCTGAGGCTTATAATAGCCCCTAAGATTTATAGAACACGTTAAAGTTCGCAAAGCACTTTACAAACAGAATATCATTTTATCTTTGTGATGGTACAATCTCCATTTAACAATTTAGGTAACTAAGGTAACTTGTACAGGGTCATATAACTAAGGATGGATCTTCATCACCCCAGTTCCCATGCATCCACTAGGCTGCCTGCCTACCTGCCTCTGCCTCTCTGTCTCTGTCTCTCTCCCTCTCTCTCTCTCTATCTTTCCATCCATCCATCCATTTGTCTATCTGTCTTTTTATATTACCTGTATATTTATACTCTATATATTGTCTGGCTGACTAATTTGATAGTAACTGATAGTTATGATGTAGAACTCACTGGTAGAGGCTTGTAAACACTAGAATGACAATTCTAATACCTCAAAACCTTGGAACAATAAGGGGAGAAGTTATTACCCTTTGGAGACTCAATCTATCAGTGCAAGGGTGGGTTGGGAAATTAGCTTTGGAATATGAACTAAACATTTAAAAAAATTCTCCCTGTAGGATCTATCCAACACAATAGAGGACTTTTTCTCATTCGTTCAATATTCAAAATGTTATATTAAATATAATTAATATTCATATCATTGACAGAATCATAGGAAGGAAGTTGAGTATTTTGTAATGTTGGGTACACTTCTGTGGGCCACATTTTAAAAAGGAAAATTAGAAACTGTACTATATTCATAAGAGATTGACCAAAGGATTTGAAATAATGTCATGTAACAAGGGAAGGAAGTGAGTTTTTGGCTTAGAGAAGGATAAACCAAATACAATTACTCACTCAAAAAATCTGGAACTTACCTTTCTTCTGAACTTTCCAATTTCTATTGAGAATGTTGTGTATCATATGGCTATTCTACTAGAAGTCAGAGGACAGAACTGCTGTTGGATAGGGATAGATGGAAGTGGTAAATAGGAAAGTTTTTGCTCAATAACACTTTCTTAAAATTATAGATATTCCCTGGAATGCGTTGTGTTATGAAGTCAAAAGTTCTCCGTTGTTAGAGGTGTTCAGATCCTGAAAGACCTTCTGAGAGGCATAGGGTAGGAGCAGGGGTTTGGGATGGGTGATTTCTGAAATCTATTCTCTATTTCAATGATTTCCCATAATTCAGACCATTTATCTTTGGTTTCATTCAGTTTGCATTTAATCATTGTAACATCTTCTGTATTGTTTTCTTATAGTGTGTGTTTAAAAAAAAAACTGTATATTGGGGGACTACATCCCTCTGCATTCCTTGCTCTTCCCAGGGTTCCTTTCTCTTTATGTCCTGGTGTGGGATTGGTCTATAAACGGACCAATCCCATGCTGGAAAGGGCTTTTTTGTCTGGGGTTTTGGTTGCCAGAGCTCAGGCTATTTTTTTCTCTGCTTTCACCCCTTTTTCTTTACATTTTTTTATACTCTTCATAGGTGGACATCTTGTCTCCAACTAGACTATAAGTCCCTTGAAGACAGGGGACTGTATCCCCCACAAAACTTATTACAGTACTATATACATATGATATTCCAAGAAACCTGTGGCTAAATCATGGATTACTTCCAGGATACTGGGTTGGCTGAGTACTGTATGCTGTCAATAGTCCTGATTCTAAGAAGTGTTACATGAGTGTCTTCTGCTTTAGATGGTTTAGACGATGTACAAATCCTGTAAAACTTAGACACTGCTAATATTTTCTTTTTTGACATATTAATGGAAAACTCTCTCCTATTTGTCTTTTGAATTCATTTTCCTCCTCGTTGGCATCTCCTAATGCTTCCTCTTTGCCAATGTTTTATGCTGCTGCTTTGGCACCTAATCAGAGTGGGAAGGATTTAATTTATGTGACAATTCTCTAACCTTGGTCTCTTTGCAGAGAACACTCTTCCCCTAAAAGACCAATTTCTGTGAGTCTAGACACCTGGTTTTTTGAAGAAAATACAAGGTGAAAGCCCTCAACCATTTTTTTCCACTATTCACATAAAAATGGCAGATGGATTTAAGCTTTCTTTTAAGGCATCTGCATTCTTCCTCTTTGTGACTGATATAATATCTTATGTAGCCCTGAACACTTTTGGTATAGAACAAAGCATGTAAATCTTGAAGTGGAAAATGAAGAAACTACTACCATCTATTTTGTTGAAATGTAGACTCCAATTCCATCCTTTTAAGGCTATAATTCAATTTCAATAAATCCAACAAACATTTTGACTGCCTCCTAGTGACAAGGCATTATGCAAGTAAATGTAGATTTTCCTAAAAATGAAGCAATCCCTGCCATAAGAAACTTAAATTTCAATGTTTTGCATGACCTCAGATATATAATTGACCTCATATTGCTTGCCTTCTTAGTGAATGGCAGAGGGGCTTGAGGGAGGGAGAGAATCACAACTCAAACATTTTTAAGATGTACATTAAAATAAAGTATCATTTCTTTGATAAAAGCTTACATTTCACTGAAAGGATAAGATACAATATATAGTCAAATAGGTAATTTTAAAAAAAATGTACACAATAATGACTACTCAGGTGAGTGATCCTTGGAATGAGATGAAGTACAAATGAAACAAAGGTTCTTTGGGTCATGTGTGGGCCGGCTAAGGCAAGAACAACGCCAGGGTGCACAGAACACATGAAGTCACTTTGGTATCTGATAAACTGGGCTAAAAACCAGGAGGATATTAGTCTTAGCCGGTCCAAAGTGTATCAAGAGATGAAGTTTAGGGCTTAGCAGTTCACAGAATAAAGAAACAAGGCCCGGTCATTTGTGAAAAGTACAGGCATTCTGCAAAGCACCTGTGCTAGAGTCCCTGCTAGAACCACAGCAGGGGATGGAGAGCACAGCACCTGGGCGAGGTGTAAACCAAGAAACCCTCCAGGATCTTCCACATTCCCAATGCTGGCTATGCCTTTCAAGGCTACAGAAGGGAGGCAGTTTGCCCCCAAATGGGGAAAGTTCAAAGTGAGGAGATTAGAAGTCTGTAGAAGAGGCAGACTGTGGCAGAGGGCAGGGCTCTGGTCCCCAGCAATCCTATACAAAATGATGACAACAGCATTCAAAGCCCAGAGGAAATAGTTTTAAACAAGGACTGTTTACGCTCTCCAAGAGTGTGAGAGGTGGCAGAGCTTAGCCTTGTCCTATAATCCCAAACTAGAAGCTAAGACTGAAGATATGTCAATAGAAAAAAAAACTGAAAAAATGGAAGTATTATGAGTTAAGAGACACTTAACAGACTAACTCAGAAGAAGAAAGCAAATCCATGATAAGTATTTGTTATGCCTTGGGGGAAAAAAGAAAAAAATGTCTTGGATAAAAAGAGTTTAACAGCGAATGGGGAAAATATGAAAAGAGGTTTTTAAAAAATTAAATTGGAGGTGTTAGGTGGGAAATTGGTTTAGAAAAATAAATTGAAAATATTATGTGATAGTAGGATACCTTAAAAATAGAATGGAGAAAAAAAGAATTCAATGATTTCATGAGAGAAGAAGAAATATTACAACCAAAAACTGAAAATTTGAAAGATCATGTATTATTGAGCAAATAACCTCAGACACAGTCTAAAGAAAGATCATTTAAGAAGAATTGGTTTCCCTAAAAAAAACCCTGGATACCACATATTAAGAAATTCTTAATGAAAATTATCAAGATATTTTAGAATTAAAAGTCAAAATAGAAGTAGAAAAATTCCAATTAGCATTTCTTGACAAAAACATCCCCAGTTGGAAACATCCCCACATCTAGAGCTTCCAGATGGAAGAAAATTATAATCTAGGAAGAAAAGTATTCAAATATCAAGAAACTTTACACACACACACACGCATCACATTACACTATGCTGCAAGAAGATGCACTATCACTAGGATATGATATACTAAAAGACAAAAGAAAAATGGTATCAATTACTGATGATAATGCTACAGAAGAAAAAAGTAACCCAAGTAAAATAGAATCAAGTATTCCTGATGAGAAGATCAGTCCTAAAATCAATATCTAGTGTTATTGTAATAGCAATCTTACTAATAAGAATCTGGGCAAATAAAAAAAGATTTCCACTGTTCTCAGTCATTGCTTTTATTATATGATTGTAGAAATGTTAAGAGATAGCAACAAGACCAGAGAGAGAGAGGAAAAGGGAGAGGGGAAGAGAGGGTCTGTTAAATGAAAGGAAAAGATGTAATATCATAAACAATAACAAAGTTGGCCAATTTGGCTGGGTCATAAGGGGTCAAATGGGTATAAGTATAGGCATCAAAATACAAAAGTATCCTTTTAATTTTTTTCCAATACTATGATTTACTTAGAGAACCAAAAGGATTCAACTAAAATGAGACAATTATTACTGTAAATCAACAAGCAGCATATTCTAGGCACTTTACAAAATGCTTGGGATACAGAGAATGGCAAAAATGCCAAAATAGTCTTAAATCTCAAGGTGCTCACACACAAATGGGAATCATAAGGACATCCACAGTAGCAGGAAGGTAACTATAGAAGCCAAGGTTCAAATTTCTGAGAAGCCTTCCAAAGGGGTGATTGAAGGAAATTTCATCATAGCCTTTCTGCATGTTACCAATAAAATCCATAAAGAAAAATTTTAAATTTCATATGAAATAATATATAAATTATCTGGGAGTCTAGTTACTAAGATATAAGACATGTACAGGGATTATATAATTATAGAAAGTAGGGAGGAATCACTCATGAATTTATTCTTTCCTTCAGTTTTGAAAGCACAGAATGTGACCTATAATAAAGAGAAACAAACAAGTATTAAAATCTTAAAAAGGAATTTTAAAGAGGTTCTAAAATTCTGTTCAGTAAGGTGTGATTGGATTAGAAGGCAATTAGACATTGAATGCCAAAATGATGGCTATACCTCCTGGTTGCCCTTTAATTAATTAAATAAAAATAAATTCTTTGAACTCTGAAAAAAATGAAATAGCATTAGGGAATAGTTAAGGTAGGGCACAGTTCTGAGGAGAGTGAAATTAGCTATGGAAGAAGACTCACATATTCAGAAGGAATAATTTTTCACTTAATTCTGAGAAAAGAGGATGTTTCCAAATCCTCTGCAATGGTGTCTTTTTAAAGCATTTCTTACCCAGTAGGAAATAAACATGCCCATTAGGAATAAAGGCAAAGGATTCTAGTGGTTAATGTTAATTTAAGAAGATACTGAGCTATATACAAGATGGCTGAGTAGAAGCACAGAAAGCTCAAACCTACTCTGAGAATCCTCTCTAACCAAACTTAAAAATAACACTTCAAAATGAGTCCTGGAGTGGCAGAACCAACAAAGGGATGGGGAGAAGCAACTTTCCTGCAGAAAACAAGCTGGAAGGTAAACAGAGAAGGTGTGTTTCACTGGGGTGAGAAGGGAGCATGGCAAGACCACACCAAGGAGAACTGGCTTAAGTCAACAACAGCAACAAGCCCCCAACCCCCACCTACTGGTCCAAGTTCCAAGATCCCACACCCAAACCTTGAAGCTCCAAGCCCTAGTGCAAGCCTGCAGCGAGACCCCAAATCCTAGCACAAGGGAGTCTGCAATGCTCCTGCTTATTGGAAACCTAAAGGAAGGCACAGAGACCCTGCTCAAGCCTGCAGTAGGGCCCCAGCTCTTTGTTTCTGTTTAAACAATAGAAAAGTGAATCAATATAACAGACTTTAGTAGCCCATCTTTCAAATCTGAATATATAAATCGCCAAGGGAAAAAATTGCAGGGAAATATTAACGATTTTTTATCAGTATCTTATACCACATTCCACAATAAAACAAAATGTATATATGACTTTAATATTAAATTCACACACATGAACCAGGCGATAGTTTTTTTGCTACCCATTTTATACATAAAGTAATATAATATGTAACAGTAATATAATATATATGATTTGTTACAAATATGTAATCAATTATAGTAGACATAGCTTATCCAAGAGAAAGCAATTCTCATGACAACTATGTACAAAATTCTGTCTCATTTCCACCCCCTCCCTTTAATCCATTTCCTTCAGCCTCTCCAAGAAGGTGAGTAAAACAATAAAGGTTATATCATATAATGCACATTTCCCTGCTCATAATGTTGTGAAACAAAATACATATTGCTGGCGCTACAGAAACATTCATGGAGGAAATAAAGTGAAGAATGGGACATGTAAATCTGCCTTCAGACTCCTTCTGTTCCTTCTATGGCAGTGGGTATCCTTTTGTTGTTGTTAGTCCCTTGAGTTGTTCTGGATCAGCTGTAAATGACTAAACCATTATGAACAAAGTAAAGATCATACGTTATTGTTGTTCATACATTATATGTTCTCCTGTTTCTGCTCAATTCACTCCATTTATGTCATTCCAGGACGTTTTGCTTTTGCCATCTTGTTTTTCATTTCTTCTAGCACAACAGTCCTCCATTACTAATGTACACCACAACTTGCTCAGCCATTCCCCAACTGATGGACAGCTCTTCAAGTTCCATCACAAAAAAGAGCTGTTATAAATACTTTACAACCTACAGTTTCTTTTTCCTTGATCAACTTAGAAGATAAACCTAATAGTGGTAGTATTGAGTCAAAGGGTATACATAGTTTTATAACTCACTGAGCATAATTCCAGATTTTTTTTTCCAAAATGGTTGGATCTATTCATAATTAAATAAAAATATATTAATGTTCTTATTTTTCCACATCCCCTCCAACATTTGTCATTTTGTCCTTTTGTCATTTTATCCAATCTAAAAGATGTGAGGTGAGATCTCAGAGCTATTTACTTCAATGATGATTTAGAGTAATTTTTCATATAGCTATTTATAGCTTTTATTTTTCATCCCCAAAATGTCTGTTCATATCTTTTGACTCTCAGTTGGAGAATGACTTAAATTCTTCTGTATTTGACAAAGTTCCCTCTATATATTTCAGCGTGAGACCACTAGCAACGTATTACTTTCCTTCTAGTCTTTCCTACATTAGTTTTATTTGTATAAGAACTCTTCAGCTCAATTTAGTGCATTCAACATTATCCATTTTGTATTTCACAGTGCTTTCTGTCTCTTGTTTAATTATAAACACTTCTCCTAGCCATAAACCTGATAGGTAATATGTTCCCTGTTCTTCTAATTTGTTTATAATATTTCCCTTCATATCTTGGTCATGTATCCATTTTGATCTTGTATTGATAAATAGTGTAAAATATAGTTTTACACATGAGTAGATGGATTTTTTTAAATTTAAATTTATTTGTTCGTTACATTAAAATACCCATTTAACCGCCTCTCTCCCTCCTTTGCCCCCATTACAGGAGGCATCATTTGATGAAAGGATATATGTACATGAAAAACTATATTTTACTTATTTCTATTTATCCAAAGGATAAGCACAATCACAAAATATTCTTTGGATTACCTGGTATTGAAAAACTGTTATACAAAAGCAATAAAAAAATTCACAATAGATTAATATTGAAGGGATCCAAAAAATAAATGAATTGGGACAGATTCACAATCTTTTTCCTTTTGACACCAAATAATTCAAATGAAGAATTGAAAGCTTATCACTCAAAGTCAAAGAAAAAAATTGCTTAGTACAGTTCCTGGCACAGAGTTGGTGTTGCATAAATGCTTGTTCCCTCACCTTCCCTTTGTTTTCTCTGGAAAGAAATGTCCATTAATTGAAGAATATCTAAATAAATTGTAGTATGTAAATGCAGTGGAATATTACTGCTTTGTATAAACAGTAAATATGGATGAATACACAGAAGTATTTATACGAACCTAGGCAAACTGGTTAGAAATAACAATTTTTTTTGTTCTGTCACATCTTCATGACTCCATGGATACCAATATTGCCCATGAAGTTTTGTTGGCAACGATACTGGAATGGTTTACTACTTCCTTCTCCAGTGGACTAAGGTAAACAGGTTAAGTGAGATGCCCAAGGTAAAACAGCTAGTAAATGTCTCAGGCTGGATTTGAACTTAGATCTTCCTGATTCTAAGATCAACACTACCACTGAGTCACTTTGCTCCCTAAATTACTGCCTGTATTTATTCTGTATGTATTTTGCCATCCTCTTCAGTAAAATTTAAGGCTATCAAGATTAAGAATTATTTCATTTTTCTTCAGTTTCTGGCAAAAGACATTTAATATTTTTATATTAATCGATTAGTCCAATAACCTAAATTTTATCACAACTTCAACATATTATATTAGGAAAAGGGAAGAAACTAAAGCATTACATTCAAGGTTTACCTAGTAAAATGTTTCCATTGCCATCATTGATACACACATTTCAGGTTCTCACTTAGACAGGTCTTAAATGAGGAAAGCTGGAAAAATAATGAAAAAAATAAATGAATTGGGACAGATTCACAGTCTTTTTCCTTTTGACACCAAATAATTCTCTCTTTCCTTTGCTTATTTCCTACATAATGTATTTCATTTCATGCCATCCAAATCATTCGCTCGCTGATGAGTTAAATTTAGTGATTTTAAAGTTTTTCAATTGCTCTATCTCTTCAGAAAAATGGCACCATCTAAAGATGGAATACAGTAATTAGAATAATTATTATCATCACTATTATCACACTAAGGATCCAATAAGAATTGACACATTCTAATTTCAAGTGTGATATTTAAATTCACCTCAACCCCTCCTTGTATATATTCATGTGATACGTCGTCTTGTTCTCAGTAAGGTCATATTCCATTATAGGCATGCATATATTCATTCATCGATAGACAAAAAGCTGCTCCATATGTTAACCAGAAAACTGCATTTCTTTTCTGAGGATCTATAAATAAGCCTCTCAAGAAAAGATCTACTTTCTAGTGATGGATTTCCTTGTCATATGTGTAGGATGCTAGCTGTCATCCTATATTTTTCCTCCCTTTCTCAGTGAAGCTCCTAGAAGAAAAACTGCCCGTACTACCAGCTTCTACTTCCTCTCTTTTCACTCTCTTCTAAACCCTTGCAGTCTGTCTCCTGACCTTATCTCTCAAGTGAAACTTCTCTCTGCAAAGATCTTTACCAATGATTTCTTCATTGTTAAAATCTTTTCTTTGTTCTCCTCTCCTTTGAGCTCTCTTATTTCATACCGTTGATTATCCTCTCTTCCTGTCTTCTTCATCCTTTCTAGTTTATAGGAGGGTGATTTGTTGTCTCTTGTGGGTCTTTTCGTACGGGTCTGACAGTTCCATCTCAGTCTCAGTTACATTTATTGGGGAAGTGGGGAGTTGGATGATGAGCAAATCACTTAATCTTTATCTGCCTTAGTTTCCTTAATTGTATAACAGGGATAATAATGGCATTTACCTGACAAAGTTTTGGTAAGGATGTGTAGGAATAAGTTAGGGATGGTCTGGTTTTCTAGGGTTAGTGGGAAGAAGGGGATTGGGTAGCAAGAAATTGTGGGAGTTTAAAAACTGAAAATAACTGAACTTCACTTCCTTCTTGGATTTGATCTGAGCTGGGAGTGGATGTTGTCTCTGCCTACAGTCCCAAGCTGAAGGAGGAGTTTTGCTCTAAGAGATTCTCCCTGGACAGTCAGGATTTTCATGGAGAAAATCTTTGGCTTCCAGGTAGGGAGTTTATTTGGAGAAAACTAATTTCTCTGAGTCCAGTTATCATCTGGCAGTGGTCCATCTACCAGGATTCCTACTGGCTAAGGTAATTCAAAGCTTTCCACCTATAACTTCGAGTTACTTAGAACAGTTACTTAGAACAGCAGCCAAACCCAGAGATTTCTCCCTTTCTTTCTTTATTAATTACTGGTGGGAAGATTAGGGTTGTCAGATAGCCTGGGAAAGGGTTTTAGATAGCATAGGGAGGTGCAGGTAAGGCCTAAAAAAGAACAGAAGGCTCTTCTTAAGCAGGAGACTTAGGAACCGGGTTCCCCTTCTCCCTTTCGTTAAAATGAACTTTGTCTCATAAGCAAAAGTGCTTAATTGGCCCTGTGGAGTTCCTAGGTGGGTTCAAACACTTTACATTCCTCTAGGACACTTCCACATTACAGATGAAATTCAATAATATTGTTAAAACATGATTTTGGACTTTTTTATAATACCTAGCAAATAGGGAGTCCTTAAAAAACATCCGTTTCCTTTCTTCTGGCTACAGGCAGCACTTAGGACTCTATTATTATTATTTTAAAAATATTTTTCCATATTTCCATTTTTCATTTTCTTTCCCTCCTCTATTCTATCCTTCCCTCTAGGATCCAATAAGAATTTCCATTGGGTTATACAAATATCATCACTTAAACCTATTTCCATATTATTCATTTTTTCAAAAAAACAATCTTTTAACACCAAAACCTCTAATCATATATTTATATAAACAAATGATAAGTCATTTGTTTTTCTTCTGTGTTTCTACTCCTACAGCTATGAAACATGAAAGATCATGGCACCTTTGTGGGCCCTTCCTCTGACTGGTCAGTTTCTTCCAGAATTTCCATTTTTAAGAGAAATGCTCATGGTACCCAAGTTCTCCATTGTGACCCAACAACTTTCCCATCCTAGAAGATCACTCTAGAAATGATCTAAAAGATCATTCCCAGAAACTTTTCAGCTTTTATGCGTTATATTTCCTCATTAGAATATAAACTCATTGAGGAGAGGAACTATCCATCTTTTTGCTCGTATTTATATTTCTAAGACTCAGCACAGTGTCTGGCACATAGTAAGTGTATTTCATCAGTGGTTATTGTCTTACCTCAGCTGTGAGAAGATAGAAACATGCCCCCTTGTTGGGCTATTGGCATTTCCCAAATTCTTACCTTTGATCTTAAAAGAAATCATTATGAAGAGAAGAGTACGAGAGTCCAAGTATGTCGACAGAGTGTTATGCCAGTGTGAGCAGTGGAATGATAGCCGGAGCAGGGGACTGTGGACACATTTGTATCACTTGCTAAGAATGGGACTTGACCCATGTGTCTGGCCCTGGGATGGTAAAGTTCTTTAGCACAGTGAACAATTTCTTCAATCCTTTCCTTTCTCTACCTAGGTCAATCTATGTATTTTTTCCTATTTCCAGGAATTCCTCTTCCTACTTATTACTATTTCTTCCCCCCTACTTTCCTCTTCCCTGTGGCTAGACAAGCCAGTGTGGGGTTGGAGAGATAGGAGAAAAGAGTTTGAGTTTCTGTAAGTATTTCATTTTCATGCCCATTTCATCTAAAAATTCTTATACAAATTTTATTGACTATTAATTCTTATCACCTTGGCTATCACAGATCAAGAAAGAGAAACACAGAAAGGAAGAGAGAGTAGAAATGGGGCACAGATACGTCCAGAGATAATGGAGATCAACAGTCATATCAATAGTGATATCAATAGATATCAA
Source organism: Monodelphis domestica (assembly GCF_027887165.1). Taxonomy (NCBI): domain Eukaryota; kingdom Metazoa; phylum Chordata; class Mammalia; order Didelphimorphia; family Didelphidae; genus Monodelphis; species Monodelphis domestica. The sequence goes on from NC_077234.1 coordinate 248,862,722, forward strand.
CAACTAATCTGTATGTGTGTGTATACATTCATATGAATTTATTATATATCATATATTCATACTGCTTATATGTGTATTGTAGATGCATATGTACATGTATATGTATATATACATGTATATGTATATAGAAATATATAAACATATATGGTTGTAAGTAAATATATTTTATATTTGATAATAATATATACATATATAAACGTGTATATACATATACATGTTTAAATCTATATATAGTTGAATTTAACAAATCTTTGCCAAGTACATATCAGCATTGTACTACATTCTGTGTGACAAAGACAAATATTACATATTTTCTGTCAATAAGAAACACTTTCTACTACAAAGGTAGAACATTTATTCAGATAAATGCAAAGTATGTAGAGATTAGATGTATGATTTTGTTATCCATTTCTTTCTTTAATTCAGTTAACGTTTCCTTTAAATGGTTATATTTCATGCCACTTGGTTTATATTTTTTCCTTATCTTTAATTTCTTTGAACATAATATAGTTTCCCTAATTTTTAAAGTCTATTTTTACTATTGCTTTATCTGAAATCACGTTTACAATCCCTATGTTTTCATTTGTGTTTAAGAATTGGCCTGAGGCATAATAAATTCTACTTTAGTACCTCATGATAACTCTGTGTGAATTCTTATATTGTAAGTATATATTTGGGAAAATATATCTTTGAATTTTGCTTTCTTATTCATTTTCCCACTCTCCTCTATTTTATAAGTAAATTCAAGTCATTCATATCAACAGTTACAATAATTAATTTTTTTTCTCCAGCATATCTTCTCAATTTTCTTCTTCTTTTTTTTGTTCCTTTTCTAACACTTTCCCTGGAAAAATGTGGAGAAAGAAAAAGAATGGGCTTAACACTAGTACTTTAATTAAAGAGATCTTATCCCACTACTCTTCCCCTTGTATATTTACTTGGTCCATACTCCAATCACTTGTTCTTACAAATTTTCACTTCCTTTTAATTCATCCTTTATGATCTGCCTTACAAAGTTTGAATTTATTTGCATGTGACCATTCCCTTCACAATTCTGTCCTCCCTTTTTAATTCTTCTTTAAACTTTCCCTGAACCCATCTATTTTCCTACTGATTTGAATATACTGTATAAGACATTCCTTTTCCTCATCTATGAGGCTTAATTGTCCCATTTAGATCAGAGTGAGTTGTCTACTCCTCTTCCCTGCTCAAAAATTGCCCTCTCTTCCTATTCTTTATTCCACATTCATATAATTTTCTTCTCATATCCCAAATACAAGAAACAGTAAGTTTTTTATTCTTCTTCCTCATTTATTCCATTTTATTTTTTATCACTTTCTTTTCTTTCCCCTCTCAAAAATAAGAAAATGGGAAAAAATCAATTAGTTCATGTTTATGTTATTAACTTTCTCTTTGACACTTGAATATCACATGATTCTGAAGAAACAATTTTCATTCCCCCATTAGAAGATACATACTTTACAATAATTTAGCCCCTTTCCAACTGCTAAAATATACTTACTTTTCTACTTCCCAAGACTTTTTGTTCTCCTTGTGTTTCCTTTCAATGATTTTATCCAAATCTACACTTTTCACCAGAAACATAGTATTAGTCTTTCATTCTATTAAAGCATACCCCACTCCACCTGCCTTAGGATTATATTCAATTTTCAAGTTAACTTATACTTGGTTCTAATTTTTTTGGTATATTTTAAGATTTTCTCTCCTTTATAATTCTTGCAGAATATTCTCATGTGCTATTGATTATGTTGGATTTGGTGATGAAACTTCTGAATATTTTTTATTGGTAGTTTCTTTTAAAAAATAAATCCTATTTTTACCTTATCCTTTCATTCTAAAAGATCATGGCAGTTTTCTTTAAGAATATGTGTGTGTGTGTGTGTGTGTGTGTGTGTGTGTGTGTGTGTGAAGGGGTGGTGTTTGTGGAATCTGGTCGATCTTAAATTACCTTTACTCAACTAGTTTTCAAGATCAGTACTTGTATGCCTATATGTATGTCTATATACATATGTGTATATATGTGTATTATTAGAACAGATCCAAAAGACTGAAATCAATATGTTATATCGATTTGTGATGTATAGGTATCTATGATCTTCCACTTATTGTCTTTTAATATTGCCTTACTACTTCTTGTTGTCTCATGGAATCACCAAGTTCTGTTTGTGGCACTATTTTCAAGGAGTTCATTACTTGCATTATCTTTTAAACCTTCTTTTCTAGACAATTTATTCTTCCAATTTTTCTTCAATATAATTTTATTGTTTGTTTTTCATTGTTTCTTTCGTCCAGTGCTGAAATAACTTCCCCCTCCTCTTAGGATCTCTGTGTATTTATTCTTTTCTTATGGGTTTTTCCCTTGGCCTTCTCTTTACCCATCATTTTTTCATTCTATAGAAATTTCTTCTATTGTCTCAAATCCTCTTCCTAGACAGAAACTTAGAGACAGAGATAGACTCTGCCATCTGCCATATTTTGGATGGGATGGAAGGCCTTGACTGGCACTATGCTCTCTGACACCTCGATGCCCCTGCTTCTGCCTCTGTCCACTTTTACTAGATGCCATTTTTAATAGATGATTTATTTCAAATAGAGGTCATAGGGGAGCTGGAGTTTGTTGTTTTGTGTTTTTTAATGTGCTTCATAGAATTTATATTTAGTAGTACTTGAAATTTTGCATTAAGCCTTTCTGTTCGTTATGACTGTAAAACTGGCTATCGAAGTCACTCACAGAAGGTATCTTTTAATGGTTTATGAGTTATTCTGTTCCGGGAACATTGCTCTGATGTTAATGATTTACCTTTATTTACAACTTTAGTGTTTGGACATGGCGTGTTCGATCTAGAATTCACTTTGAGAACAAACCAAAAGGATTCACTCCCCTCTTCCAGGCTGGGTTTTCCTCTTTGGCAGCTCAGACAGCATGTCCGACATGAAGCTGGCCCAAGGCCCCTTTAGAAAGACACATAGAACAGAGGATAGAGGGAAATGCAAGCTAAACCTGGTTTTGGTTACCTCTTGTTTGTATGTCCCTGAGCAAGTCATGGGACCTGTGCCTGCCTCGGGTTTCTCATCTGTCAAGTGAGGACAATCGTGGCATCTACCTTCTAGAACTGGGAGAACTTAGCAGGAATTAACTTCTTGCTTCCCTTCCCTTGACAGAGCCCTCTCAGCCTCCATTCGGAATACAGGACCGTATTTGTGTTCTCTGGCCAGGCTCCAAGAGAGCCCAGTCCAGGTCCTGCATTTCCTCCCTATTTTGCTGGCCTCAGCTCCCACAGACAGATCTTCTCTCCTCACCTCGACAGGCTTTTAGCATGGAGAGAGGAGCTAACTCACGCCGCTCCTTTTGGCTCTTCTGCTGCTCTGCTGGCCTCTTTGTAGGGCGCTTGTCTGAGGAGCTGGGCTCAGCAAACGCTTCCCCGTGGCCAGAAAACTGGGAGTTGAACCCCGTAGGTCGTAGACCCAAAGACCTCATTTTACTACTGAACACGGGTCTAGAGAGCTAAGATGTCCCCGAGCGATTCATGACAGAAAATCTGCTCTAGTTTTATTTGTACTGTGCCAGATCACTTGCTCTGCCCCAGGTAAATTGTCCATAGCTTTAATCATTACTGGAATAGATCAAAACTAACCAGCTCCAGAAATCCGCCCACCTAAGCCTCTCCGCCATTCACGCAATGTTGTCTACTCTTTGTGCTTCCCTCAATAGTATTACTTACCACATATCACATATGATACATAACATCTTCGTATCAAACCAAAAGACGGTGCCTAATGTAGCAATAGGTGACTTCATTTTCCATCACAACTTTTCATTTTAGAGGAGGTTCAGGGTCTGTATCTATGTGCGGTTTGATGCATATTGATACAAAATTTTGCTCTTCAAAATCATTATGAATGCATGATGCTCTGCTAAATTCACAAAATGTATAAGCCATCGCGCGCTCTCTTGGGTGTTCCTCCCTGGTCCTGGGATTAGCATGCTGGCATACACAAATGAACTGCCTCAATCATTTTTTGGCAGCTTTTGGACTACTGAGTTGAAGAAAGCTTCTTCAAGTGTCAGAAGTGTGTATTAGTGCCAGTATTCAAGTTCTTTATTTAATCAGAAAGCAGAGTTGCATAAAATATATAAAATAAAATGAAGTCTATTTGTTTTCATGATATTCATTGTCAACCCCAGTTATAGCCTTTGTGCTTTATTTCCTAAATATCATGTGAAGTGAAATGTTTAATTTTTTGACAATAATTCTTTTAAAAATTAAATGAACTTTCCAAATAGAAAGGTAGACCTGAGCACTGTGGCTGCTAATTATTTATTCTGCCCTTAAGATGATGAGCTTACTCCAAGAAAAGACATAATCTTCTTAATATGTTTGCTATGTTAAATGTTAAGAACGATAGATAAAATGATGTTCAAATTAGATAGCTACTGAGAATTAATGTGGATTTGGTAGCAGTATCTTTATTCTATAGAACAAAGTATTACATTGAAAAAATTTCAACTATTTGTAAAGCACATCTTTTTTCTACCCTGTCCCCTTTCTTTTCCTTCCTTCTTTCCTTCCTTCCTTCCTTCCTTCCTCTCATTTCCTCTAGGTTCCCTGTTGCCTCAGTGGTCCCGTGCCAGAGCGGATCAAGTGGAATGTGAACTGTCAGGAGAAGAGTTTGGATGAAGAAAATAATAAATGCTAATGACTGTCCCTCCCAGATCACCAATTCATTCTGTTTCAGTCCCATACTCAATAGAACCATACTATTTTATCTCCTCACTATCACCAGAAGATCCCATCTTGCACGCCATTCAAGAATTCATGTTTGGTCTGCTTTTTTTTTTTCCTAAATGCAAATGAAACGTGTGCCCAAAGATTTTAGAAGGAACTTTTTTCATTCAGTAATATTTTTCATAATTTTATTATCATTATCACTTAGAAATAGAGATAGGGCATGGACCTGTGATTCCATTAGTATAGCAAGCAATAAAGTGATGAAACAAACTCCCCCAGCACTTTCTCTGAGATTTATATTCATAAAGAGTAGTCTGGACACTAAAAACAATTATTACCAATAATTACTACTTTATTTGGTCTCAGTTTCCTGAAGTGTAAAATGGAGAAAATAATAGCACCCATCTCCTAGGGTTGTAAGTAGTATCAGAATAGATAATATCTGGGAAGCATTTAGTATAGTGCCTGGCAGATAAGAGTGCTCAATAAATGCTTGTTTCTTTTCTAATGATAATTTGTCATTTTATTGAAAGCATTGTCAATGTAAAAAGGTTGTAGTTGCATTAAAAATGATATGTGAGAGATGCCCCAAGATGCCAACCTAAGAAGATGAAGTACAACTTGATTATCTGATATCTTTATCAGGTGAGAGACCTCTTGATTATGTTATAGCATCAATCAAACAGTCAAAGAAAAAAACAATGTTTTTGTGAGAATATGTTACCAGCTATTCTTACTAGACCATCTTGGCAAATATTCTAAACTAAAAGCAAATTAAATCTGGCTAGATGAAGGAGATCAACTGATAATCAAAGGGGAGCCTACAGGTTGGGGCCCATGAACAGTGGTACTAGGAAATCCTTCCCCTGCTGCCCAGTTACCCCTTCACCTCTGAAAGAAGTTTCTGGGAATCCTAAAACTTTAAAAGTAGCTCTAAAGAGAACTATGTAGGTGAACTACCAATGAAAATATAAATTATATCATCAGAGACATTTGACCAGGAAAAGTGGTGGGCTTATCTCATAGTGAAAATAATGACCAATACATGCATAATTCAGTAAGAGGTACATAATTGAAGAGGTTAAGAAGGTTTTTTATTAGTGCATGGATCTTCTGAGCAGGAAAAGATCCGCCCAAAGTGCTGGAGATGCTCTTTATCTCTTGGCACTCTACAGGAAGGTCAGGGGACAAGAATTCTTCATGGTGCATTCTCTTTGTAATTGCTGTTTCCCTGGGCCCTATATCAATGGAATTCAAACTCTGTCAGCTTCTATAGAATGGAAAGCTTTCTGGTAGAGTCACACACAGCAAAAGATTGTCTGCTTTCTGAAGACCAAACTTACTAGGAATTAAAAGGTTCATCAAATGTAGTCCTGCCAGTAGGTGATGATTCGTTGGGCCCATGAAACAATTTTTTTTAAATCAATATGGCCCATGGTCATGTGTGACTGTAGGAAGGGAGAGAGGATGTTAAGAATAAGTCCTATAGAATATGTCAGCATTCATTTTATTTTTGGTAGCATAGGATAAAGGAAAAAACATTAAATTTGAAATCGGTGACCTGGGTTCAAAGACCTGCTCAGACACATGCTTCTTTCTGTTCATCACGTATCAGGCAGCTAGATAGTACAGTGGAGAGAGTACCTAGACTCATATCAGTAGGACTCTTCTTTCTGAGTTTGAGTCATCAAATACTTACTAGCTGTGTGACCCTGGGCAAGTGGCTTAACCCTGTTGACCATAATCTCTTCATCTATAAGACAAGCTAGTGAAGGAAATAGCAAACAATTTAGTAACTTTGCCAAGAAAACCTCAAATAAGGTCATGAAGTGTTTGACATAATTGAAAAATGACTAACCATCATTTATGTCTCTAGGTTTTATTTTCCTCACCCCTGAAATAAATGGAGTTGGACTAGATGGGCTCTAAAATGTCTTCTACCTCTAGGTCTATGAGCCTTTCATCTTCAGGTGTTCTAAATAGTAAATAATTTGGATCAGTCAACAAAAGATTGAGATAATAATAAAAAAATGTTTATATACTTACTTTATAAACATGGAATGAGAAGACCAGCTCACCAGGAAGATGGCTCAGTATTTTCTTAGAGAGGCATATGTCTCTCTGGTTCTTATTACATTTCAAGTGATATGTCTTTTTTAAAAGAATTAACCTTTTTTCTTTATTTTTTCTAATTATATGTAGAAGCAATTTTTTTAACAATTAACAGTGTTTTCTAACATTTTGCAATCCAAAGTCTCTCCCTCCCATGTTCCCCTCTTCCCTTTCCAAAGGTAGACATAGGTTATTCCATTGTTATCATGCAATATAAATTTTCAGATTACTCATGTTATAAAAGAAGATTAATAAAATACACGTAAGAAAAAAAACTCATGAAGAGAATGTGGCAAGAAAGGGAATGGTTCAATTTGCATTTATATTGTGACAATTCCTTATATGGCTGTTGATAGCACTTTTAATCATGTCAGTACCTTGGGGTCTTGGATCCTTGCATTGCTGATAATAGTTTAGACCTTCACAGTTGTTTATTATGCAATATTTCTATTATTAATATACTGTTACCTTGGTTCTGCTCACTTCACTTTGCATCAGTTCATACAAGTCTTTCCAGATTGTTTCTGAAATCATCCTGTTAGTTTCTTATCGCACAATAGTAATCCACTGCAACAATATACCATTTGTTCAGCCATTCCCCAATTGATGGACATCCCTATATTTTTGGCACCACATAGAGAGCTGCTATAAATATTATTGTACATTTAGATCCCTTTCCTTTATTATATCTTTGGAATACAGACATAGATATGGCATGACTGTGTCAAAGAGTACACATAGTTTTGTAGCCCTTTGGGCATGGTACCAAATTGCTCTTTAAATTGGTTCTATCAATTCCATCTCCATCAAGAGTGTATTAGTGTTCCAATTTTCCCACACCCCTTCCAGCACTTGTCATTTCCCTTTTTATCATCAGTCAACCTGATAGCTATGAAGTGGTATCTCGGAGTTGCTTTAATTGGCATTTCTCTAATCAAACAGAGATGTGGATTCCAATACTACATAAACTATTCAGAAAAATAGCTGAGGAAGGAACTTGACTAAATTCTTTTTATGACACAAATATGCAAATATGTTGTCAAAATTTATAGCAGGAAGAAAACTAGAACAATATTCCTAATGAATATTAATGCAAAATCCGTAAACAAAATACTAGCAAGATTACAGCAATGTAGCACAAGGATCATGCTCTATGATCAAGTTGGTTTTATAACTGGAATACAGTGATGGTTCAATATTAGGAGAACTGTCAACATAATTGACCATATCAACAACAAAACCAACAAATTATTTAATTGTTTTAATAGATGCAGAAAAATCTTTTGACAAAATACAATGCCAGGTCCTATTGAAAATACTAAAAATATTGGAATGAATGGAACATTCCTCAAAATGATAAATAGCATCTGTCTAAAACCATCAGAAAACATCTGTAGTTAGAATGTGCTCCAAGCCTTCCCAATAAGATCAGGGATAGAGCAAGGATACTATTCAATATTGTACTAGAAATGCTAGCTATAGCAATAAGATAAAGAGAAATTAAAACAGGCAATAAGGAAATAAAACTATCCCTCTTTGCAGATGATATGATGGTATACCTAGAAAATCTTAGAGAATTAATCAAAACATTAATTGACACAATTAACTTTAGCAAAGTTGCAAATTACAAAAATCCATGACAAAAATAAGTATTTTCTCTACTACCAATAAGGACAAACAGCAAGATATATAAAAAGAAACCCCATTTAAAATAACTCTAGACAATATAAAATACTCAAGACAATGTTTGCCAAAACAAACTTAGGAACTGTATGATCACAACTACAAAACACTTCTCATACCAGTAAAGTAAAATCTAAACAATTGGGAAAAACATTGGATAGACTGAACAAATATAATAAAAATGATTCTTCCCAAATTAATTTACTTACTCAGTGCCACAATATTCAAATACTCAAAAAATTCTCACAGAGCTAGAAAAAAATACAAAATTCATCTGGAAAAACAAAAGACCTAGAATATCAAGGAAATTAATAAAAAAAAAATATGAAGGAAAGTAGCCTAACTGTACCAGATCTCAAAAAATTGATATAAAGAGACAACTGACAAAACAGTATTGTACTGTATATGAAATAAAATGAAGGACCAATGGAAGAAATAGATTAGGCACATAACAAAAAGTGGTAAATAACCATAGTAATTTGGTGTTTGACAAACCCTAAGATCCAAGCTTTTGGAAGAATTCATTATTTGATAAAAACTGCTAGGGAAACCAGAATACAATATGGCAGAGATCAAAACCCCATGCCACATGCAAAGATAAAGTCAAAATGAAGACATGATTTAGAAACAAAGGGTGGTACCATAAACAAATCAGAGGAGCACAAAATAATTTACCTTTCAGGCCTATGGATAAGGGAAAAATCTGAAACAAGACATAGAGAATATTATGTGATGTAAAATAGGTAATTTTAACATTAAATTTAGAAGTTTCTACATACCCCAAAAAGCAATACAATCAAAAGTAAAAGGCAAACAAACTGGGGGAAATCTTTATACTAAATATCTCAAATATGGAGAGAACTGGGTCAAATTAAAATGAATACAGGGGATTTCTCTACTGACAAATGATCAAAAGATATTAACAGACAATTCTCCAATGAATAAATTATAAATATTTTGGTTATATGAAAAAGTATTTCAAATAACTGTTGCTTAGAAAAATACAAATTAAACAACTCTGAGAACACTTCATATCTATCAGATTGCCTAATATGACAAAAAAAAAGGAAAATGGTTAAGGCTGGAGGAAATATAGAAAAATTGGGACAGACTGGTGGACCTATGAACTAATATAACCATTCTGGAAAGAAATTTCAACCATGTCCAAAAGGCCATAAAACTGTGTATACTCTTTGATGCAGCAATACTACTACTAAGTCTTCATTCCAGATTAAAGATAGGGGGAAAGAATCTACTTGTATAGTATAGTATAGTGGTAGTCTCTCGGTGACCAAGAATGACGATTGTCTTTGTGCAGTTTCATCTACGGTGCACCCTCCTGTGGCTTTGGAGTCCAAAGGCTGAGGCGCACAGTCTGTGGCACATGGGGCCTGGGACGCCCGTTGTTACGGGAGGTGCGGCTGTGGCCTGGCGTCGGCATTCATGCGCAGCGGCAAGACGTCGAAGTCGCTCATCTTCGAAGGTGGCGGCGGCATGGTGAATGTGGGCTCACCAGCTGCTTCTGTCAGAGGCAGCGAGTTCTAGTTGCTTTGGTGTCATGCCAGCCCACTTCAAGTTGGACTTTAGCTGATCCTTGAATCTTTTCTTTGGTCGGCCTTGTTTCCTGAGTCCAGCTGACAGTTCACCATAGAATACCTGTCTTGGTATTCGCTGTGGGTCCATGCGTATGATGTGTCCAGACCATCGTAGCTGGGCTTTGAGGACCAGGACTTCGATGCTGGTGGAGTTGGCTCTGTCGAGGACTTCCTGGTGGGTGATTCGGTCCTGCCATCGGATCCTCATGACTGACCGGAGAGAGCGTTGGTGGAATTGCTCCAGCTGTTTCATGTGCTTCCAGTACAGTGTCCATGTCTCACACCGTACAGGAGTGAGCTGAGGACCCTGCGTTGTACACTTTGAGCTTCGTTGCAGTGCTTACACCGCTGTGTTGGAGGACTTTGCAGCGCAGCCACCCGAGTGCCTGGCTGGCCTTTTGGATCCTGGCATTGATCTCGTGGTCCAGGGACCCGTCGTTGGCGATGGGGCTGCCCAGGTACTTGAAAGTGTTGACGTTAGAAAGCTGCGTGCCATCGACTGTAATGCACGGCTGGTTCGTTGGCCTCCCTGGTGCAGGTTGGAACAGAACCTCTGTTTTGCTGAGGCTGATAGTCAGGCCAAACAGTTTTGTAGCTGTAGAGAACCTGTCCACAATGGTTTGGAGATGATTTTCTTGGTGGGCCATGAGAGCACAGTCATCTGCAAAGAGAGCTTCCAGGATGAGTCTCTCTGTTGTCTTTGTTTTTGCAGAAAGGCGGCGAAGGTCGAATAGTGAGCCATCCAGTCGGTATTTGATGTAGACGCCCAGGTCTAGATCCATCACAGCATGTCGTAATACCTGGGTGAAAAATAGGTTGAATAGTACCGGAGTGAGGACACAGCCTTGTTTCACGCCATTGGAGATGTTGAAGCGATCCGAAGTCTCTCCACCAGATAGGACTTCCCCTGTCATGTCGACATGAAAGAGCTGGATCAGTTTGACGAATTTTGCTGGGCAACTGAGCTTGCTGAGGATCACCCACAATGCATCCCTGTTCACTGTGTTGAACGCCTTTGTCAGGTCTATGAAGACAATGTAGAGACTCAGGTTCTGCTCAAGGCATTTTTCCTGCATTTGCCTCACTGTGAAGACCATGTCGATGGTGCTGCGATCTGGTTGGAAGCCACATTGTGATTCAGGCAGGTTCTGCTCCAAAACAGATGACAGGAGTCTGTTGAGTATGACACGGGCGAGGATCGTTCCAGCAGTGGAGAGTAGTGAGATGCCTCTGTAGTCGTCACAGACTGCTCGTGAGCCTTTGTTCTTGTATAGGGCTACGATGGAGGCATCTCTGAGTTCTGGGGACATGTCTTCCTCTTCCCATATGCTGGTCAGCACTATGTGGAATGCCTGGAGCGCCTTTCCATTTAAGGCCTTGTACACCTCAGTTGGGATCCCATCTTTACCGGGTGCCTTGCCTGCACTCATTTGTTTAATGGCTTTTTGGACTTCCTCTATTGAAGGAGGGACATCAAGTTGTTCAATGGTACGGTTTTGGGGGATTTGGTCAAGGGGGCTTTGGTCAACTGAAGAGAGTCGGTTGAGAAGCTGACTGAAGTGTTCTTTCCACCTGTTGCTGATGCCTTTTTTATCTTTTATGAGAGTGTCACCGTCAGAGGATAGCAAGGGAATGGTGGTGGGTTTTAGTGGCCCATAGACAGTCTTGAGGGCACTGAAAAATTGTTTGTAGTTTTTCCTATCAGCAAAATGCTGGATTTCTTCTGCCTTTTTCCCCCACCATTGGTCTTGCATCTTCCTGATCTCACACTGCACCGTGGCTTGGAGAGACTTGAATCTGTCCTTTTTAGGAGCAGAGTTTGGGTTATTTTGCCACTCCATAAAGGCTTTGTTCTTTTTGCTCAACAGGTCTTCAATAGCAATGTTGTTCTCCTCAAACCAGTCCTGATGGTTGTATTGTTTGGGGCCTAGGACTGCCTTTGATGTTTCCTTCACTGCGTCTCTGAACTGGTTCCATTTCTCAGTTGAGCTTCCAGTGAGTGGTCCCTTGGCAGACAGCTTGTCATCCAGGCAGGACTGGAATGTTTGCAAATAAGATGGATCTCTAAGACAACTCACGTTGTAAAATGCGCAAACTGTCTGGGCGCGTTTTGGATGGCGAGGTGCAATGCACTCTTACCAGTCGGTGGTCTGTCCAGCATTCAGCTCCTCTCATGGTTCTGGTGAAATGTACATCCTGGATGTCTCGCTGGCTTACAATGATGTAGCCAATGAGATGCCACTGTTTTGATCGTGGGTGCATCCATGTTGTTTTATATTTGTTCGCCATTCTGAACACAGTGTTCGTGATGGTGAGGTCGAACTCTCAGCACTTGCTGAGTAGCAGTAGGCCGTTGTTGTTCATTTTGCCCACGCCGTGTTTGCCCAGCACTCCTTTCCATCTTTCATGGTCCTGGCCAACGCGGGCATTGAGGTCTCCCAGTAGTATCAGCTTGTCATTTGTGGGCACCGAGTGCAGGACAGCACTCAGGTCAGAGTAGAACTGCTCGATGGTCTCCTCTGTGCTGGTCAGTGTTGGGGCATATGCGCTGATGATTGAGGCATACCGGTCTTTGCTGAGAGGTAAACGGATCTTCATGAGCCTCTCGCTGATGCCCACAGGCAAGTCTGGCAGCTGTTTGAGCAAACTGGTCTTGATGGCCAGGCCAACACCGTGGATTCTGTCTTCATTTGAGGCTCTACCTTTCCAGAAGAAAGTGTATCCAGTGGTGGGTTCGCTGAGTGATCCCTCTTCTGGTAAGCGTGTTTCACTTAAGGCTGCAATGTCTATGTTATATCGCGCCAGTTCTTTACCGATTAGAGCTTTTCTTCTCTCAGGTCTTGGGGAATTCTCTCTGTCAAGTAATGTCCTGATGTTCCATGCTCCTAGTAGGAGTTTCTTTGTATTTTTTCTTTGATTTCGACCACTTAAAGGGATGATCCGCCAGCAGCGGTATGCTGACCGGGTGTTTGTAGGGCAGGCAATGTTTGGGACACCTTTTCTAGTCCCCTCTTGATTAGGGTGAGCAGTGCTGTCCTAGAGAGGGCTGCTCAGTCACCCAGAATGCTGCCGAATAGTAGTCCTAGATCATTTGACTTTTGAATATTACATTCCATTCCTTCTGGTTTTTTAATGTGGAAATTGTTATATTCTAATGACTCCTGACTGTACCTCCATGATATTTGAATTGTTTCCTTATATCTGCTTGCAATATTTTGTTCTTAACCTTGGAGTTCTAGGATTTGTCTATCAAAATCCTAGGAATTTTTTTGAGGTGTTGTACAGGTGGCGATTGGCAGATTCTTTCAGTGTCTACTTTTTTCTCTTGCTCAAAGGTATTAGGATAGTTTTACTAACGATTTCTCATAATATAGTGTCCAGGATCTGTTTTTTGACTATGGCTTTCATGGATTGTGATGATTCTTAGATTATGTCTCCTAGATCTATTTTCTAAGTCAATTATTTTTCCAGTTAGTTGTATCAGATCTTCTATTTTTTCATATTTTTGATTTTATTTTATTGTTTCCTATAATTTCTTATGAAGTGATTAGCTTACATTTGTCAAATTCTAATTTTTAGTGAATTATTTTCTTCCTTATACTTTTGTTTTTCCTCTTCTAATTGGCCAATTCTACTTTTAAAAAAAAGTTATTTTCTTCATTATGTTTTTGAGCCTCTTTTTCCATTGGGCCAATTCTGTTCTTTAAGAAATTCTTTTTTCAGTGTGTTCTGGGCTTCTTTTTCCATTTGGTCCATTCTAGTCTTTAAGGAGGTGTTTCCTCCAGTGTTTTTTCCTCCATTTCCATTTGGCCAATTTTCGTTTTTAGGGAATGTTTTCATCTTTGAATAGTTTCCTCACACTGATGAATATCTCATACCTTTTGACACACTGATGCCATTATTATACATGGTCAAAGAGGTCAAAGACAAAGATAAAATATTCCTTTTCCAAAGTATTTATTGAAATCTTTATTGTTATAAAAATGACTGAAAACAAACTGGTATCTATGAGTTGGGGAGTGGCTGAACAAATTTTGGTATTTTTAATTATCGATCCATTAAATCATAAATCTGAAGAATTCAGAGAATATTGCTGAGAGTAGAATTAAATGAGTGCAGGTAGGTGGCACAGTTGGTAAAGTGTCAGGCATAGAGTCAGGAAGACTTAACTTTCAATTGTTATATATAAACTGAACTGGAGAAGGAAATGGCAAGCTACTTCAGTGTCTTTGCCCCCAAAAACCCCAAATGGAGTCATAAAGAGTTGGTCATAGTTGAAATGACTGAACAACAACAAAGTATGAGTCATTCAATCTAAATCATTTGATCCAGAATTAAGTGAAGAGAAGCAGAAGAAAAATTAATACAAGCAGCCCAATAATATAAAATAACTTTTAAAAGTTTTTTGGACAAAATTAAAGACTTTAAAACTTTGATAAAAAATAACCATTCATGATTTCAGAAGACTAATGAAAATAACTTACTATATGACTATATGACTTTCTTACTCCAACTTCTTAAAAGAGAGATAAAAAAGAGAGACAAAATGAAAAATATATTTTCAAATATGGCCATTTTATTGATTTTCTTTGCCTGACTATACATAGGTGGTGTTCTTTTTAGAATGGAAAGGATTTCTGTGGGTAGTTTCAGATATGTAGAAATAAAAAAAATGGCATCAATCAAATGTTGAAAATAAACAGAAGTGGGGGCAAGGAGTGTTTAGTAGATTGAAAGCCTGTCTTACAGATGGAAAGTCTTGGGTTCAAATGTGTTTTCAGAAACTTCCTAGCTGTGTGGCCATTGACAATTGGGTTTAAGTGACTTGTCCAAGGTCACACAGGAAGTGCTTGAGGCCAGATTTGAACTCAGAATATCTTATCTCTAGACCCCATGCACAATCCATTGAGCTACTACCTAGCTGTGCCCTTATAGGGTTTATAAGGAACCATGCTTAAGAGTTGTACCTGATAAGGACATTATAGAATTTTTGCTTTGCTGGAATGAGTATCATCAATAGGGTCACAGTTCCTTTGGAATACCAAAATGTATATGATTAGGTATGGATAGTTTGCTTTTGCCATTAATAATATCAGAGATATGTTTAAATAATCAGTTTAAATAGTTAGTAATAATAATAATTAATTATACACACACTCTTTTTGGTCCATACCTATAATTTTATTGGTAAGGGAAACTCTTCTAACACTATATATGAGCAAATGATCATCAGCAACCACAGCTGAATTCAATTGTCCAGAGTCATAGCATAGGACCAAAAATAGGACTTGAACTCAAATCTTCTCGCCTTTAAAGCCACACAGCTTTATGTATTTTTTCATTTGCTTAGTACCTAATAAATGATGTTATTTATACACATAATTTTTATACTTTCTCAACTACTTAAGGTAGCAGGATATGTCTACATATGTGTCTAATACCTTCTGTCTTCTACTATTATCTAAACAAATCATGTAATTCCCTGATTGAGATTAAATCTTTGACATGGGATATCATTGCCTACTTCTGAGTTTTTGTTGTTAGGCTGACATGATTCTTTGAGCATTAGTGAAGTTCATAGCTGTGTAACATCAATGAAGATCAATGAGTTGTTACTACCTTAATAATGAAATTTATATGTTTGAGCTGACCTTTAGACTTGACTCTAACAAGGAACAGGGAGCACTCAGCACAGGAAAAAGCAGCAAAGGAATGAAAGCAGACAAGAAGAGAGATAGTCAATCAATTAGCAAACATTTCTTGAGTATTCCACGTGCTAGGCATTTTGCTTCTAAATACTGTGAACCCCCAAAAAGGCACAAGACAGTCACTGTTCTAAAAGAACTCATAATCTAATGGGAAAGACAACATACAAATAACTGTAGAAGCAAGATGCAGACAGTGTAAATTGTAGATAATCAGTAGAAGGAAGGCACTAGCAATAAGGGGGATTGGAAAAGGCTTCTTATAGAAGGTGAGAATTTACCCAAGACTCGAAGGAATCCAGAGAAATTAGGAAGCATAGATAAGAAAGAAGAAAATTCCATAAATGGGAGAGAGAAATGACTACTGGCAGTGAAAATGCCCAGTAAGAATGAGTGTTCAGTGGGAGGAGAGCAAGAAGAAAGATACCATCAGACATAGACATACCTATAAAGAGTGATAAAATTATTAACAATAGTTCTAGGACCAATCTGAGAAGTTCCTTGATCAAGTTAGGGAACACTGGATTTCCTGGAGAAAGACCTGTCCCTTCCTCCTCTTTCCCTAAACAATCTTATGTCTCTGGGAGAGAAGGAACTATGTCTTAGAATAGTAACAGATGGACTTAAACATTAACTGATATTATAAAAAGATAGATGTGTCTCTACATATTAAAATATATATTTGTATTCTCCATAAAAGCTATGATTTTGATAGCGAGTTTTTGGTAATAGAGAAATTAAATGACCTCTCTGAGATCTGATAGGGAGGAGTATAGATGAAAGGACTTGAGTCAGAGACCAATTTCCTATCTGCTACATCTTACCTTTTCTCAAAATAAGAGAATATTCAACTTTAGAAAGGAAATATCATCTTAAAGAATACCTTTTTCTAAAAATCTGCAAATTATATAGCTATCTAACATTATTAAGCAGATTGATAGTATACATTTTCTTTTCCTTCTGAAAAACATTCCATTGGAAATGTGTTATTAAATGTTTACCCTTTCATTCTTGTAATATTTGTATACATTGGGATGGATTTTAAAAAACTTAAATACTGAATGAAAATAATTCTTTTTAAAAATATATGTATATTAATTTTTATGAATGTATTGGCATACCAAAACATTTATTGGATAATTTCTTTTCAATATGACATTTATAAAGGTCTAACCACCATCAAAAAGCATCTCCTCTATAACTTGGAGTCTTGCCTAGAATACTGAGATGCTAAATGTCTTGCCCAGGATCATCAAATAGCAAGTATTTTTCAGAGGTAGAGCTTAAATGCAGGTCTTCCTGACTCTGAGTCTAACTAATTTAATGCTGATAGCCTTTTATGATGTCTTGCTCTTTCTTTCTCCCAAAGCTAGACATAATAGATTTAGCTACTTCAGCAGCAAAAACAGACACATATATTCTTATGCTTACATATCATGTTCTTTAAGTCATTATGACTGACAAAATCAATAGTTTATTGCAGGAAGAATTCCTCATCAGTGTCATTTACAAATGACAGCCCACTATGTGTAATGTGCAGTGATATTTCCTGTCTCATTTATTAGGGAGGTAGTTTCAAAATGAACAATTTCAGTAAAGAATATATCTTTCCTCCTAAATTTGATATTGCCTTTTTTCAGTTGTACATCCTCCAATATTTGTCAAGTAAATGAAACCTGAAGTCTGTTGTCTTGCAGACCAAATAAATTACTATTTGGCTACTTTATTATATATTTAATTATGATGTGCATCCTCGTATATCTCCCTGAAAATTATCATGCACTGAACAATGACAGACTGGCAACAATGAAGTGACACAGGTAGAAGAAAATAAAATCCTGTAAGGAACCTGGAATTAAAAATATTCAGACAAAGGGGCAGCAAATGCCATAGTAGATGAATGATGTGCAGTATCATCTGATGATATAAACAAAGCCAGTTAAGGCTGAAGGTATGCTATTACCTCTTGAAAAAAAAAATATTTCTAGTAATCATCACTGGAGCTAGAGATATTGATAGATTCTATCTCCTCCTCCTCCTCCTCCTCCTCCTCCTCCTCCTCTTCTTCCTCCTCATCTTCTTCTTCTCCTTCTTCTCCTTCTCCTTCTTCTCCTTCTTCTTGTTCTTCTTGTTCTTGTTCTTCTTGTTCTTGTTCTTTTTTCTGCTTCTTCTTCTTCTTCTTCTTCTTCTTCTGCTTCTGCTTCTGCTTCTGCTTCTTCTTCTTCTTCTTCTTCTTCTTCTTCTTCTTCTTCTTCTTCTTCTTCTTCTTCTTCTTCTTCTTCTTCTTCTTCTTCTTGTTCTGCTTCTTCTTCTTCTTCTTCTTCTTGTTCTGCTTCTGCTTCTGCTTCTGCTTCTTCTTCTTGTTCTGCTTCTGCTTCTGCTTCTGCTTCTGTTTCTGCTTCTGCTTCTGCTTCTGCTTCTGCTTCTGCTTCTCCTCCTTTCCTCTAGTCTTTCTGGTTCATCTATACACCAGAATTTGGAATGGCAAATTTGTCAGTTCTACTATTGATTGTCATGAGAATTTTGACCTCCATCTTTGGTCTGGACTGGTTTACTTTTCCTTAGACAACCTGGCACCTCCAAAGTTCCAGGAATTTGCTATATTCAGTGTGGATTAAACAGTGTGGACACCCAACCAGTTTAGTTCACTACAATTCAGTATTCATGAACTCAAGAGATCACCGAACCTTATTCTGCCTGGGAATTAGGATTGCAGGCATGCACCAACAGAATTGGCTTTATTGTTTTATTTTTTCCTTGAGCTATGTATGAATAATTCAAGTATTAATACTAAAAATAGTAATGCCACTTCTCATCCATATAGCCCCTAAAAGTTTATAATTTCAGAACACCTATCATATATTATCTGAAGTTATCCTCAAAACAACACAATGTATCATAGAAAAAAAAGCAGATAAGTTAAGCCACCCAGTCCATCTAAAACCATATTTAAGCACTTAGTATGTATCAGGCACTATGTTGATCTCTGGAGTTATATAATAAAGCTAACATAGTCCTGAACCTCACCAAATATCAGTGTTGGGGTTAGAATTCAGTTTCCATACTGCAACAAAATAAAAGCCTCCTAAACAACTGGGGCATGAATATATGGACTTGAGGATATGGGAGGAGTAAATATATAGGAATCCAACAATTCAGCCTAGGCCAATTTTCCCAAAAGGTAAAGCTATTCCTGAGATGTTATTGGTCAAGAAGACAAGAACTTCCATCACTGGACAGCTTCTCAATCAAGTACAGTATAAAAAGACTGGCCCAAAGAAGATTCTTTACACATAATGGAAGGCTCAGTGCCCTGTGGGTCAATAAATCTTTCTGCCCTGATTATTTTCTCTCTATGGATCTAAGTAGTCAATTTATTAGTTGTTAAATGCTGATTTATTTATTTATTATTTATTAATCATTTTATTTTATTCTATTCTGGAACCTGAACCACTGGACCAATCTAAGTCAAATATGACCCAGAACAGAGGGAAATGTTCTCACAAGTCTATTATCCATTTTTGAAGGGTTAGAGGAAACAGGGAGCAATAACAGTCATGGATAGGAAAAGGCTAGGAAACTTTGACTCTTGGTCTTATATCCTGGTGTCTTCTCTTTATCTCTGAAGGTTGTACAACCTTATTTAATAGAGGTAGTATTAAAAAGATGGACAGAAACTGAAAAAGATAGGAGAAAATATTTCAAGTAAAAGCAACACATATTTTGTATATTCTCTTTCAAGTAAGTACATATTCAAATGATGTGTGATGTCAAAATCCTTCTTATAACTGTCAAATCTTCTAGAAAGAACCATCCAAAAGACAAAATGGTAATCATCCAGAAAGAGCCAGATATGTTGTCAATGCCCTCCCAATTCTGCTATATACTATTTAAAAGTTTACTTTAAGCACTTTCTTGAAAAGGATGCTTTAACCTTTTTTGTTTCAGACTGTATCTCTGATGAAGCAGTTTATGCAGATCAAGAGTCTTGCATGAATTAGCTGCTTAGTAAGTACTGAATGAATTGAATCGATATGAAAGAAAAGTTTTTAAACAATAGAAAACATTTTAAGCATTGAAAATGTGGGCAACTTTGGAAACTGCTTAGAATTTTTTTCTTGTTAGGAAAATGTATTGATCCTCTGAAGCAAGAACCAAAATATCTAATTAAATAAAGTGAACAAAGATGTTTACAAATATATACTAGAAAATATGTAAACTAAATGGAAAAATATATTTTCAGTGTTCTTACAAATTGTTTAAATATTTTTATAGAATATATGTAATTAACTTGTCTGCTACTCCAGAATTTACTCTGATAGTTTTCAGAACTTTTTAAAACCCATGAATTTAATGAAAAATAATCGATATTTTCATTTTAATAAAGCAGCAAGCATATATTAATTATCTCCTGGATTGACAGAATTGGATTGAGGGAGATATAAAGATAAATGAAGAACTCTGATCTCCTGGATCTTAAATCCTGCATTTATATGCAGAGATTTTATATATATATATATATATATATATATATATATGCACATTATGCATACATATATATACAAACATATGTAAGTAGATATTTCTTACAGATGTTTCTAAAAATGTTATAAGGATGTGCACCTAATGGCTAAAGACATTCTAAAATATTTTACATTAAATATTGTATTCATTTCTGGGGATATATATAATTTTTATATATTATACTATATGCTATATATATTTATATAAAGGGATAGTCTAAATTCATAATCCTTAACAATAATATGAAAGAAGAAGATTTTATTTAGAATTCCTATAGGAAGAAAAACATTTCTAGGGAACTAGTGAAGGGAATTTCATTGCATTATCTTTTGCTTACAAGAGATTATAGTAGATTATGGAGCATCTTTGTTTCTTGAAACACAGGTGTTCCAGACAGTGATCTTAGTTTTAATTCTAAGGTACACATAAGCGTTTGGTTTCAATTTGTACTCAAACAACTGATTGCAATGCTAGAGCAAAATGAATTATTTTCTTGATTTATTCCAGACCAACCTGGAGGATAAGTATAAGGGAACATTTGAACTAAGACATGAATTTTCTGGAGAACAACAATAAACAATCATCTATGGAGGGCCAAGATAGAGACAAACTGTAGACACAACTCCTCTCTCAAGGGATCCTGTAACTCTCTTTGAAGAATCATCCTCCTGGGGTCAAGGTCATTGGCAGAGCACCATGAGAGAAATTCCTTTGCAGCTGCTTGCGCTGAGCAGGCATGCAGAAAAAACAGATGACTTTAATTTTCAGTGTCATTACTCACAACCTTTCCTGACATTAGACTAACATACATACATAGCATAAACAGCAAAAAAGCTCTATTCCCAAATGTCTGATATTAGAACTCTACTATGTCAGGATAGATTGGGAATGGAAGGCATTGGCTAATAGAGGCACGTATTTGTTTTAAGTCAAGATGGCATGCTTCATCTCAACTTAACTAAGGTAGCTGGTAACTAAGTAAGGTAACTAAACCCCCACAGGTAAATAGAAGGAAAAAAAAACACCTACATGCAAATTAAGCATAGGTAATTGACATTTTATTTAAAAATGGGTTTTGCTTTCCTATCTATCTATCTATCTATCTATCTATCTATCTATCTATCTATCTATCTATCTATCTATCAGTCTATCTGTCAGTCTATCTATCTATCTATCTGTCTGTCTGTCTGTCTGTCTCTCCATCTGTCTGTCTGTCTATCTGTCTGTCTGTCTATCTATCTATCTATCAGTCTATCTATCTATCTGTCAGTCTATCTATCTGCCTGTCTATCTATCTGTCTGTCTCTCTGTCTGACTCTCTGTCTCTCCATCTGTCTGTCTGTCTATCTGTCTGTCTATCTATCTGTCTATCTACTTTTTATCTATTTAGCTGATATCTCTCTTTGTCTGTCTGTCTGTGTATCTATCAGCTATTCAACTGAATTTATATATATATATATATATGTATGTATATATGAAACCATGAGTAATAGGACTATATAACACACAGTACTTTGTTAGCACTAAAAAATATAAAGCTAGGTGATGAGTCACACTTGCTGTGTGATCTGGGTAAGTCATTTACCTTTTATTAGCCTCAGTTTCTTCATTTGCAAAATGTCTGTAGCACTACTAGCTTGTTATCCTACACTGTTGTCCTCACAGATGTCCAAATAAAATCATGTATTTAAAATGTGATGTAAATATGGAAAAGCAGCATGGCCGAAGGGAAAGAATTTACCTCAAAGCCAGGAAAACCTAGGTTTTAGTCTTTTCTTTGTCAATTCCTGGCTTAGAGACCCTGAGGAAGTACCCTGTCAGGGTTAGCAAAATTCTAAATCTCTACGGTACAATGAAGATGAACTGCCTTTTTAGTAGGAGTTTTCTTCACCTGAAATCTTTTTTTATCAAAAAACAAACAAACAAACAAACAAACCCTTTCCCCTAAATAAGTTATTAATCAATCAGGAAGTATTTATTAAAGAAATAAGTGTGATAGGTCCTAGAGATTGAAGGCTGAAGAATGAAACAAATCATACATATGGAGCTTAAATTTAAATGAGGGAGGAAAAGTGCATATATAAATATAGCATAGATATTATAGTTATGAAGCATATATATGTACAGGAAAACATATAGTAAATATGCTGCATCCTTTTAAAAAATGGATAAATATGTAAATACTGAGAGAGATTGATTAAAACCACATTGAGACTTTAGAAATGAGTTCCAGGGGTGGAGCCAAGATGGTGGAGTAATCCTCAAGAGCTCTGTGCCACCAAGAGAATCCTCTTCGACCAAGATTAAAATATTTCCACAAAATGAATACAGGCATGAAAGAACAAACAAGGAGACAGACTGACTCAACTTTCAAAAAAAGAAAACCCCAAAAGGTAGGCAACAAATATCCAGGGCACTGGGATGAGAGGAAAACAGACCCAGCAAGAAGCTATAGTAAGGAAGGAAAAATAAGTGAAGAGTGAGCCACACACCCCACCCCACATCTACTGTCTAAGATTCAGGAAGATATGCCCAAGGCAACATCCAGACTCAGAGACCATGCCTGAGGAGACAGAGGCACAAGACAACCCATATCCCTTGAAATTTCAAAGCTATGGAGAAGTTGAGAGCCCTAGCCCAGGGAATTCTAGTGTGGGCTTGGGGTAAGTATTTAATTCACACTTTGGGATGGATGATAGTGCTAAATACTAAGTACTGATCTATTTTGTGTAAAGTTCAGGGTGGAGCTCCAAGACAGGACAAGCAAGAGTGTGCCTGATTAGATCAAGTACACAGTGAAACCAAAAACTTGAGACTAAGCCTGAGGCTAGAATTTGACTAGCCCTTGACCTGATCAAAATAAGAGTGAGATCAAAAGCTTATAACTAAACCTGAGGCAAGTCTTTAAGCTATCAATATCTCAAGGGTCAACTGTATCAGTAGGTGGAGGGGACTTTCAGAGCTCATAGCCCTCAGACCATCACATCATCTCCCCAAGTCTATATGTAGATGGGAAAAATTAGCAAACAACAAAAAAGTACCTAACTAAAGAATTTTTATGGAGACAAAGAACAAGGTACAGACACAGAAAGGGATAGTGAAAGCAAATGATACACACCCAAAGTCCAAAAGAAAAAGATAAATTCTTTACAGATTCTAGAAGAACTCTAAAAGGACCAGGAAAAAAAATTGAGAGAGGCAGAGGAAAAGTGGGAAAGAAATGAAAGTGATGCAAAGAGGAAGGAAAATGATGCAAGAAGAAATGAAAATAATTCAAGAAGAAATGGGTGAATTGAAAAAAAAAGGGAAATCAAAACCTGACAGAGGAAAACCAGGCCTTAAAAATCAGAATTGACCATCTAGAAACTAATGATTTCAGGTGAAATCAAGAAATAATAAAGCAGAATCAAAGGAATGAAAAATATAGGAAAACATGAAATACCTTACTGAAAAAATAACTAACCTAGAAAATAGATCTAAGAGAGACAATTTAACAATTATTGAACTACTTCAAAGCCATAATCAAGAAAAAGTCTTGAACATCATATTACAAGAAATTATCAATGATAATTTTCCAGAGATCCTTGAACAAGAAAATAAAATTGAAATTGAAAGAATTCACAGATCACCTCCAGAAAGAAATCTTCAAATGACAACTTCTAGGAATATAATAGATAAATTCAAGAGCCACCAAACCCAGGAAAAATACTTCAAACAGAAAGAAACCATTCAAATACCATGGAGATACAATCAGGATCACACGGGACACAGGGACTTCTACATCAGAAGACTGAAAGGCATGAAATATGATATTCAAGAAGGCAAAAGATCTGGGTTTACAGCCCAGAGTCACCTATGCAGCAAAACTGAATATATTCTTTCGGGGGTGGGGGTGGGGGGGAATGGACATTCAACAAGACAGGACATTTCCAAGATTTCTTGAGGAATAAGACAAATGTAAACAAAAAACTTGAAGTCCAAACAAGAGACACAAGAAAAGCCCAAAAAGGTAAATAAGAAAAAGAAAATGTAAGGGATGCATTAAGGTCAAAATGCTTATGTCTATATAGAAAGACGATATCTATAATTCTCAAAAATTAATTATAGTAATAGAGGATATAGAAGGAATTTATTCAGAAAGAGGGTTGAGAAGTAAGTTAATTATGATGATATGATATACATGTAAATATGATGATATGGAACAAAATGTATGTACAAAATTATATGTATGAATATGAATATGTAAAATAATCAACTGAGAGGGTCACACTGAGAGAAAAGGGGAGAGATAGAATGCAGTATATTATATAAAGAGGTGTGAAAAATCATTATAGAGAGGGAAGGATAAAGGTGGTGACAGAAATGCTTAAACTTTACTTTCATTGTAACTGGTTTGGGGGGATGGGCAGGAACAAGTATACTTAGTAGGGTATAGAATCTTATCTTACCCTACAGAAAAGTAGAAGGGGAATAAGACAAGGGAAGAGAAAGGTAATTGGAGAGGGAAGTGGGAGGCTGAAAAAAAGCAAAATACTGGTGAGGAAGAACAGAGAGAAGGGGAATAGAGCAGGATTTAAAGGGGATATATGATGGAGGGCAATACAGAGTTAGTAACCATAATGCTGAATATGAATGGGATGAATTCACTCATTAAATAGAAGCAGATAGAGTGGATTAAAAACCAGAATCCTACTGTATGTTGTTTACAAGAAACACATATGAGGCAGGGTGACACACACAGATTCAAGGTAAAAGGCTGGAGCAGAATTTATTATGTATTATCTAAAGTAAAAAAAAAAAGCAGGAGTAGCAATCATGATACCAGACAAAGCTAAAATAGAAATTGATCTGACTAAAAGAGATAAGGAAGGAATTACATATTGTTAAACAATATAAACAAAATAAACAACAAAGTAACATTACTAAACATGCATGTACCAAATAGCATAGCATCTAGATATCTAAAGGAAAAAATAAAGAAGCTCAAGGAAGAAATAGATAGTAAGACCATATTAGTGGGGGAATCTCAAACTTTCCTTTCAGAATTAGGTGAATCAAACCAAAAATAAATAAGAATGAAGTAAGGGTAGTGAAGGAAGTGAATGAAGTGTTAGAAAAATTTGAATTAATAGATATTTGGAGAAAACTGAACAGGGATTAAAAGGAATAAACCTTCTTCTTAACAGTACATGGTATATAGATAAAGATAGACCATGTATTAGGGCATAGAAATAGTGCAAACAAATGCAGAAAAGCAAAAATAATGAATGCAAATTTTTAGAACTTAATGAGATAAAAAATAAACTTAACAAGGGTTCATGGAAAAGCAAATATAAAATTAATTGGAAACTAGATAATCTCATTCTTCAAAACTGGTGGGTCAAAAAAGAAATCATAAAAACAATTATGATCTTCATTAAAGAGAATGACAAAGAAGAGACATCATATCAAAACCTACAGGATATAGCCATACCAGTACTCTGGGGGAAATTTATGTCTCTGAATGTCTATAGGAACAAAAGTGAAAGGGAGGAGATCAAAGAATTGTGCTTGCAACCTGAAAAATTCAAAAAGTAACAAATTAAAAATCTCCAGATAAAAACTAAATTGGAAATCCAAAAAATTGAATGAGAAATTAATAAAATTGAAAGTGAAAGAACTAATTAATAAATAAGACTAGGAACTGGTACTTTGAAATAACAAATAAAATAAAGTATTGGTTAATCTAATTAAAAGAGAGAGAAAAGAAACAAATTAGCAGTGTCAAAGATAAAAAGGGTGATCTCACCTCTAATGAAGAGGAAATTAATGTAATTAAGAACTACTTTGCCCAATTATATGGCAATAAATGTGACAATCTAGGTAAAATGGGTGAATATTTATAAAAAATATAAATTGCCTAGATTAACAAAAAAGGAAATAGAATACTTAAAGGATCCCATCTCAGAAGTCATCAAGGAACTCCCTAAGAAAAAATCACCAGGGCCAGATGGATTCACAAGTGAATTCTATCAAACATTTAAATAGCAACTAATTCCAATACAACACAAAGTATATGACCAAATAAGCAAAAAAGGAGTCTTACCAAATTCTTTTTATGACACAAATATGGTATTGATTCCAAAACCAGGCAAACCAAAATCAGAGAAAGAAAACTATAGACCAGTCTTTTCATGAACATAGATGCAAAAATCTTAAATAAAATATGAGCAAAAAGACTCCAGTAGGTTATCACAAGGACTATTAACTAGGACCAGGTGGGTTTTACACCAGGAATAAAGAATGGTTTAATGTTAGGAAATCCATTCACATAATTGGCCATATCAATAGTCAAACATACAGAAATGACATGATTACCTCAATAGATGCAGAAAAAACCTTTCACAAAAAGTAATAAAATAATAATAAACAGTATACATATAAATCCATCAGCAAGTATCATCTGCAATAGGGACAAGTTAGAATCCTTTCCAATTAGATCAGGAGTGATGCAAGGATGCTCATTATTACCTCTATTATTTAACATTGTACTCGAAATGCTAGCAGTAGCAATTAGAGAAGAAAAAAGAAATTGAAGGAATTAAAGTAGGTAATGAAGAAATTAAACTATCATTCTTGCAGATGATATGATGGTATACTTAAAAGAGTCCTAGAAAATCACTACAAAGCTAGTGGAAATAATGAACAACTTTAGCAAAGTAGCAGGGTATAATATAAACCAACATAATTCATCAGCATTTCTATATATTTCCAACAAAATTCAGCAGCGGGAGTTTGAAAGAGAAACTCAACCTAAAATCACTTTAGACAATATTGCATACTTGGGAATTTATCTAACAAGACAAACACAGGAATTATATAAAAACAACTACCAAACACTTTTCACACAATTAAAACTAGATTTAAATAGTTGGAAAAACATTAATTGTTCATGGGTAGGACAAACTAGCATAATAAAAATGACAATCCTACCAAAATTAATCTACTTATTCAGTGCCATACCTAACAAACTACCAAAACAACTTTTTTTATAGAATTAGAAAAAAATTTATAACAAACTTCATCTGGAAGAAGAAGAGATCAAGGATGTCATGGGAAATAATGAAAAAAAAATGTGAAGGATGGGGGTCTAGCAGTACCAGATCTTCAACTGTACTATAAATCAGTGGTCATCAAAACAATATGGTACTGGCTAAGAGATAAAAGGGTGAATCAAAGTAATAAACTAGGGATAAATGACTTCACAGCTAGTGTTCAATAAACCCAAAGATCAAAGGAGCTCACTGTTTGACAAAATTGCTGGGAAAATTGGAAAAAGTATGGGAAAAATTAGGTTTAGATCAACATCTTATACCCTATACCAAGATAAATTCAAAATGGATAAATGACTTAATATAAAGAGTGAAAGCATAAGTAAATTAGGTGAACATAGAATAGTATACCTGTCTGTGGGAAAGGCAGGAATTTAAATTGGCCTTAAGCCCAAGAAAAAGATAGAGAACATTGCAAAATGTAAAATGAATGACTTTGATTATATCAAATTAAAAAGGTTTAGTACAAACAAAACCAATGCAACCAAAATCAGAAGGAAAGCAACAAACTGGGAGAACATCTTTATAACAAAATTCTCTGACAAAGGCTTAATTTCCCAAATATATAAGGAACTAAGTCAATTTAAAAAAATAAAGTCATTTCCCAATCCACGAATGGTCAAGGGACATGAATAGACAGTTTTCACATAATGAAATCAAAACTATCAATAATCACATGAAAAGGTGTGTAATCCCCACTGATTAGAGAAATGCAAATTAAAACAACTATGAGATACCACCTCATACCTAGCTGACTGGCCAATATGGCACCAAAGGAAAGTGATAAATGTTGGAGGGGATGTGGCAAAATGGGGACACTACTGGTGGAGCTGTGAATTGGTCAGCCATTCTGGAGGGCAATTTGGAACTATGCACAAAGGACTTTAAAAGAATGCATACCCTTTGATCCAGTCATACCTCTACTGGGTTTGTACCCTAAAGAGATATAAAGGAAAAAGACTTGTACAAAAATATTTATAGTCGCAGTGTTTGTGGTGGCAAAAAATTGGAAAATGAGGGGATGCCCTTCAATTCGGGAATGGCTGAACAAATTGTGGTATATGTTGGTGATGGAATACTATTGTGCAAAAAGGAATAATAAAGTGGAAGAATTCCATGGAGACTGGAACGACCTCCAGGAAGTGATGCAGAGTGAGAGGAGCAGAACCAGGAGAACATTGTACACAGAGACTGATATGCAGTGGTACAATGGAATGTAACTGACTTCTCTACTAGCAGCAATGCAATGACCCAGGACAATCTTGAGGGACTTATGAGAAAGAACGCTATCCACACCCAGAGAAAGAACTGTGGGAGTAGAAACATAGAAGAAAAACATATGATCAATTACGTGATCAATGGGGATATGATTACATTTTTGATGTTAAAGGATCACTCTATTGCAAATATGAATAACATGGAAATAGGTTTTGAACAATGACACATGTATAACCCAGTGGAATTGCTTGTCAGCTCTACTTGGTGGGAAGGAAGGAGGTGAGGGTGTCATGACTCATGTAACCATGGAAAAATATTTTTTTAAAAAGAAGGGGAAAAAAAAAACTTTAGGAATGTTGTGTTCCCATCCATAAGTATTTGTTTACGGTAGTAGTCTCTCGGTAACCGAGGATGACGATTGTCTTTGTGCGTTTTTGTGCACAAAGACACTTGTGCATGAAGATTTAAGTGGAAAAGTCGATGCATGAGACAGTCCCACTCTCTCGGCGTAGGAAGCCTGGGTCCAGTGGCACGAAAAGTCGTTACACCTGGAGACTTCCTCAGCTGCATTGGGTGGCCGTGTTGTCTTTTGTGCTCCAACATGCCCTGAGCACTCCACAGTGCTTTTCTGCGTCGCCATCTCAGCCATTGAACCTTCTTATTGGTTTCTTCCGCCTGTTCCGCCGAAGCAGTCTTCACATGCTGGGTGAGCAAAGCCCTGGTTCACCAGGGGTCGACGTCGACCCGATGGCTACCCTCACAAGGTTTAGCCGGCCTGTCGAAGCCATTGCCCGGGGGTGGGGTGGGGGGGGAAGGTGGCCGCTGCCTCATGCTAGCAGCTACTGGGAGCCACAAGTGAGAGCTGGATGTCAGGTGGGGGTCAGAGGCTGGAGAGCTGCCCTAGGAGGGCACGACAAGCCCTCCATACCAGAGATATTACCCCTCCCTGAGCACCCTATACACCCCATTTGTTTATAGTAGATAATAAAAGATGGTTTGGGAGAGAAGGCACTAATTACTAATTATAGGCCATTAAATTATATAAAACAGTTTTAAATAATATATCTCATCTCAACAATGACTGTGTTTTCATGGCAAAAATATTGTCGTCATTTAAGTTGTGTACAACTTTTCATGATCCCATTTGGGGGTTTCATGACAAATATACTGGAATGACTTTCTATTTCTTCCTCTAGCTCATTTATAGATTTAAAAAACTGATGCAAATAGGGTTAAAAGACTTGCCCAGGGTCACACAGCTATTAAATGTCTGAAGCTGGATTTGAATTGAGCTGCCCAAGAAGTGTACACATAATATAATTTTTAATGTGAGGTTCACAGAGAGAGACTTTGACCTCATGAAAAAAATACCCAGTTTTATTTTATTTTTGTCAAGTGGCCCCAGCATGGAGAATATATCAGAATTTTAGATCTTTTCCCACATCCTAATTCTGTACAAGGTCAAACAGGTAGTTTAGAGCAGAACCTCAATTAAAACTCATGTCTCCTGCCTACAAATCTAGGACTTTTTACCCACTACAGTTGGGAGAAGAAGAGGAAGTGTACCTAGGTCTAGAAATTGCTATAAACTTAACCTAGTAACCTGACATCACTGACTTCAATTGCACAGCATGTGTAGATAATTCAGCCCTGCCCACACCATTTTTTAACCTGTGTCTTAATATTAAATTTTGGAGAACATATCAAATAAAAAAATAAAATACGAAGCAATCTTCATTTTCTAATCATCCTCTGACATATGAACTATTAGTAAATATGATGTATTTTATGGATAAAATAGGAAGATGACTTATTTAGGGAGACATTGTTTATAGAGTAGAATCACAAGTTAAGTTATTTAGAGGTGATCGTGACCACAGTTGTACATGACAGTTATCTGGGTGAGTCCACCAATATTGACTGGCTCTTCTGCATGAAGAAGAGGAAAAAATAGTAGTAGAACTTAGTTCAATATGCCTACAAGAGAGATAACTTAAATACTCACTCTGCCATTTATTAGGGCTATTCAGAAATATATAAATATGCATTTATACACATACATACATATAAATTCATTAATTTAATAAATAATATAAATAAATGATATACCAGAAATTTCATGTCTACTTAAGGTTTATGATAATGTTTTATCAGTTTTCTACTTAAGGAACCATTTTATTAGTATTTTAATATAATAGGTTATATAGACACTATTGTATATTTTGCTCATAATTTTAAGCATTTCTCTTTTGAGATAAATGCTTACTTTTTATTGAATTAAATGACTTGCCCAGGGCCACACAGTTAGGATGTGTCTGAGGCCAAATTTGAACTCGGGATCTCCCATCTCTGGACATAAATAGCTAGCATAAAAATTCTACTCTTGCCCCCTTCATTACCATTTTAACTCTATGTGAATCTTTATATTTTTTAGTTTGTTTCTTGTAAACAAAATATTATTGGATAAAGCTTTTGAATTCACTATTCTACACTACTCTTTTTGTAGATGATTTAATATCATTCACATTCATGGTTAAGCCTGTTAATTGTGTTTTCCCTCCATTTTATTTTCAGACAATTCATTCTTTCCCCCCCTCAATCACTCTCTTTTGTAAAGAAGAGTGTGGATAAAGACAAGGGATTTGATCAACATTCATTTGAGATTTATAATTGAAGTGCTTTGATTCTACTCCTCTATCATTCTTTTCTGTCAAGCATAAACTCTGATGTCTAGTTCTTATACATTTTATTTTTCTCTTTTTATTCCGTCTCTTATAATCCACCTTCCAAAGCTGGCATTTGTTTTGCTTGTTATTATTCTCTCTTCATTTCTAACCCCCACCCCTTAAGCTCTTACACTCCCCTCTCTCCCTTTACCTATTTCCTTGATTATTTAAATATATTTTCATACAAAACTCTCTGCTTTGCCCTACTTTGCCCATTTTAGACATGAGTACAGTTCATTTCTTCTTCTCGTTGATAATGCTCTTCTAGCCTATATCAATTATGTGAACTAGCATGTAACTTACCCTTCTTCATTGATCCTCCTAGTTCTTTCATTTCCTTATTCTTTTTCCCCTTCTCTGAAGAACAAGAGAAATGAATAGTCACAGACTTCTCTCAAAGCCAACAAAACAGAAGAAAGTTCTACATAGCTGGTGTCAACATGGAAATCTAGAGATCCCCAGTTTATTTGGTTTGAGTATAGAAACCCCAGGTTTTGACCTTGTCACAGGAGAGGTTTCCCCCTGAGGGAAGGTCCCTCTTCATCAGACAGTGAACTTCCTGGTAGTTTGGGTGGGAACAGCTAATCCCATCCAATATTGAACATCCCTTTTGTCCCAATGGTTTCTCCCCCCTAGGCTAAGGTCCATGACCAAGGTGACCCAGCCCTAGGCCAAGTCTTTTCCCTTTTGTGGGAATGGACTTTTGTGTCCATTGTAGGGCCCCAGCCCCTCACTATTATTCCTGTCTGGAACTCTTCATTTTCCTTTCTTACCATTGTAAAGTCAATCAACTGTCCCTCTAATCCTAACCCCCCAGGTCATCTAGAGTGGTATATAGGTTCCCCAAGTTCTTTTGTTCCTGAGTCCATCCTGAGTCAATGGCACTCTCAGGGGCTGGTGACCAGGGCGTCTTGACTCTGTGCAGTCTTGGAAAGCAGCTCTGTTGTCGTATTAGTAGTGCTAACCCCTTTTCCCTTGATTAAAGAGTGATTTTGACTATTTAATAGTTCTGTGTTTTTTCTAGTTGACACTGGCGATAGATATTTCAACTGAATTTCCTGTTAACATCTGGGACCAATATGTCCAAAATGAAACTCATTATCTTTCCTACAACTCTCTTTTCCTAACTTCTTCATTTTTATTCAAGCCACCACCATCCTTTTAGTCACCTAAGTTCACAATCTAAGTATATTCAATTCTTTATTTCCTCTGCTATGAGAACTTGTGAAGCTTTTTTCATGGTTTCTCCTCTACCTTTTGTGTCTACTTTTCACCCAACTCTCACCTGTGCCTCCATGAACCTAAAGCATGTGCAGTGGTCACACTCTAGAAAAGCTATCTCAGCAAATAGAATAAATAATGTTGAAGCTTAGCAGATTTCAAGCATTCTGATTAGTATGGGGAGATGTCAAGAATGTGAAGACTTCCCTTTGTAGAATGGCTGGGTGAGAACTATTTGTTCCAAATGTCATGAAAGAATCTGAAGTCATGAAGATGGCAGCATAGAGGCAGCGAAAGTTCAGACCTCTGAAAACCCTTCCTTACCGATTACAAACTAAATGCTCCTAGGGGACTGAAAATCAAACCTAACAACAAGACAGAGCAAAGAAACCATTCTGCTGGTCTCAACTTAAAAGGTATAAGCCTCCAAAGCCTGAATTTGAGAACACTCCGGTTTAAGGAGAAGGAAGAAGGAAGATCCCAGGACCCCTCCCCCACCAAGATCTCTAAGCCTCCGGCAGCAGCTGAAACCTCTGGGCAGGCAAGGGTGCTGGTCTGGAGGGAATAGCTTGAGGGCAAAGTGGTGCCAGGCTCAGAGCATCAAACACAGGCAGTGGGGAAGCAGTTGGAGAAGAAGCACAGAGTGCAGAGCTGGCAGGCTAGTTGCAGCAGCAGAGACATTCCATATTGGCTCTCTCCTTCCTGAGGTTTTGGCCTCAGGGCACATCTAGCTCAACCCAGCTGAACTTAATCCCATCAAAGCCTTAAGAGGGCAGGGAAGATCAAATTCCAACACCCCTCCCACATAGACTGCACTAAGAGATTTGCTGAGTAACCTACAAGGGTGAAGGCTGACAGAAAAGCCCCAAACCACATATCCAACAAAATATGAGAGGAGCAAGAGTACAGGCAACTGTAGGGAGTAAAGACGGGGTAAATATAAGCAAACAACAGAAAAAGAAAAAAGAAATTACAATCAACAGCTTCTATACAGGTAATGAACAAAGAGCAAATGGAACAGAGATGGATGAGGAAACTCCAAGCAAAAAACAAAACAAAACAAACAAACAAACAACAACAACAAAAAAAAAAAAAAAACAGAAATCCCAGCGAATTGGATACAGGCTTTGGAAGAACTCAAAATACAATTGAAAACACAATTAAGAGAGGCTGAAGAAAATTGGGAAAAGAACTTAAAAAGCAAAATAAGTCATTTGGAAACAGAAAACAGTGTCTTGAAAGCCAAAATTAATCAGCTTGAAAATGAGGCAAAGGAGATGAAAGATGAGGCAAAGAAACTGAAAGATGAGGCAAAGAAGATGAAAGATGATCTCCAAAGAAGGTAAGACCAGAAGGAGAAGGATGACCAAAAGCCATGGACGAAATCCAGTCTTTAAAAACCAGAATACAACAATTAGAAGCAAATGCCTTCACAAAGCAGCAGAACACTCTAAAACAAAATCAAAAGAATGAAAAAATTGAGGAAAATATGAAACACCTCATTCACAAAACGGAAGATTTAGAAAATCATTCTAGGAGAGACAACTTAAGAATCATTGGTCTGCTGGAAGACCATGACAAAAGAAAAAGCCTGGACATCATACTACAGGAAATTATCTGAGAAAACTGCCCTGATATTTTAGAACAAGAGGGAAAAGTAGAAATTGAAAGAATCCACAGATCACCTCCTGTACTTAATCCCCAACTGACAACACCCAGGAATGTTATAACCAAATTCAAAAAGTATTGGACCAAGGAAAAAACATTAGAAGCTGCTAAGAAAAAGTCATTCAGATACCATGGAACCACAGTGAGGATAACACAGGATCTGGCTGCATCTACACTGAAGGACTGAAAGGCATGGAATATGATATTCTGGAAAGCAAGGGAACTAGGTCTACAACCAAGAATCAACTACCCAGCAAAACTGACTATATTCTTACAGGGGAACATATGGTCATTTAACAAAATAGAAGAATTCCAAGCATTTGTAAAGAAAAGACCAGACCTGAACAGAAAACTTGATGCCCAAGCACAGAACTCAAGAGAATCATTAAAAGGTAATTAAGAATGAGGGAAAAAAGAACAATAAAAAAAACAAAAAAACCCTTTTTTTTAAGAGACCTAATAAGTTAAAATTATATGTATCCCTATAAGAAAAGAAGTCATTGGTAACTCTTAAAAATTGTTATCACATGGGCAGCTAGAAGAATTACACTTAGAGGGAACAGTGACAAACTGTATAGGATGAAATGACAAGACATAAATATGTATATAGATATATGGATGCATAAATACACACATATGTGTGTATATATATACACACATTTAGAGCTAAACAAGAGTGTAATACTACAAGAAATGGGAAAAGAAACAGAAGGGTCTAAATTTATATGTTATGAAAGATCTCATGATGGGAGGGGAGAGAAAATCAATACACCAGAAGGGTAAAGAAGTTGGAGATAGGAAATATTCAATTCTTACATGCATTGAAATTGATTCAGAAAGGGAAGAATAATCCTATCCATTGGGGCAGAGAATTAATTTGTGCCCTATAGGGAAGTAGAAGGGTAACAAACAGACTGGTGGGGAGAGAAGCAGTACAAGGGAGGGAGAGGGTGGGGGTAGTTTAAAAAAGACTGTAAAGAAAATAAGGAGGAAATAAGAAGGGAGGGGCATAGAAAGGGAAGTAAAATAAGGGTGGGAATTAGGGGGAACTGATTAAAAACAAAACATTGGTGTAGAAGGAAATAGTTAAAGAAGAAAAGGCAGGACTAGGAGTAGAAATCAAAATTCTGGGAAATACACAGCTGGTAATCACAACTCTGAATGTGAATAGAATGAACTCACTCATAAAACACAAGCAAATAGTAGAGGGGATTAGAAACCAAAACCCTACCATATGCTGTCTACAAGAAACACACATGAGGAAGGTAGACACACATAGTATAAAAGTAAGAGGATGGAGCCAAATCTATTGGGCATCAACTGATAAAAAGAAGGTAGGAGTCACAATCATGATATCTGACAAAGCCAAAGTAAAAATAGATCTAGTTAAAAGGAATAGGGAAGGTAATTACATCCTGAAAAAAGGCAGAAAAGATAATGAGGAAATATCAGTACTCCACATGTATGCACCAAATGGCATAGCATCCAAATTTCTAAAGGAGAAACTAGTGGAGCTCAAGGATGAAATAGATAGAAAAACTATACTAGTGGGAGACCTGAACCTTCCTCTATCAGAACTAGATAAATCATATAAAAAATAAATAAGGAAGAGGTAAGAGTAGTGAATGAAATCTTGGAAAAATTAGAGTTAGTAGATATGTGGAGAAAATTCAATAGGGACTAAAAGGAATACACCTTCTTTTCAGCAGCACAATGGTACATTCACAAAGATTGACCATGTATTAGGGCATAAAAACATTGCAAACAAGTGCAAAAGATCATTAATTAAATTAATTAAATAATTAACAAAAAAGAATTTTAAGTCTTCTCTATGGAGAGTTCAGAGCTTTGTCAGACATTGGAGATGTCAGTCTTTTGCATGTCATCCTGACTTTTGTCTTGACACTTTACTTGGATGACTCTGAAAGAGAGAATGAGGTTGACAACTTTGTGTAATTCTGCTTCTCTTAAACCTAATTCATTGGCAAGTCAAGACATCACTACCATTACCATTGGTCTTCAGAAATGAAGAACTAGCAATAATATCTGAAAATTACCAAATTTTCTATACTATTTTAACTTCTTTCACAGAATTCCCCTCAGCTCCAGAAATATGACCACCAAAGGAGTTTAGATTTATCGCAGTAATGTCCTGTTTGGTACCATTTATTCAATCTCTCCTCTTTCCAAGTCAACATCCACATAGTTGCCAAATTCACCTAAATCATAGGTATGGCCATCCCATTCCTTTTCTAAGTAAACTCCAGTGGTTGTCTATTACCTTTAAGATTAAAACAAATTCATGGTTGGCATTTAAAGATGAATACAGTCTGGCTCCAGCCTGCCTGCCTTTCTAGACTACCTACATATTAATCCCCTTTATATAATTTGGGTTTTGTTTCTGTACTTATGTAATCTGATGATGAAGGAAAGAGGGTACTAATAAGGGTGGTGCTGGTAAATGATAAAAGCAGTTGATGAACAGGCTTTTGGCAATGATTTTCTACAATAAAGAATTCTTTGGAGACACGATGATGAAAGAAAATCTTCCCATCTCCTTGGTTACTAGCTTACTTTCAGATTTTGATTTTTGTTTTTTCAAATGAATTCAGATGATATAATTTTATGAATTGAATGGAAATTCCTCACTGCAAGGTTTCTTTATCTTTTGAGAAGGGGCTTGGTAATAAATGTTAGTGCCTGATTAAATTTTGTGGTTGTTGTTAAGTCATTTCAGTAATATCAATCTTTTTGTGACTTTATGTGGGATTTTCTTGGCAAAGATATTGCAGTGGTTTGCCATTGCCTTCTCCAGTTCATTTTACAGATGAGGAACCTTAGGCAAACAGGTTTCAGTGACTTTCCCAGGGTCACATACCTAGTCGGTATCTGAGGCCAGATTTCAAGTCAGGTCTTCTTGACTTCAGGTGGGTGCTCAATCCACTGAGTCACTTAGCTGCCCCAACCTGAACATATGCAGAACAGTGACATTAATTTAGATCTAAGAAGTATATTAGAGATCGTCTAGTAAGAATTCCTCATTTTACAGAAGAAAAAACAGACTTGGGGAGATTAAGTAATTTATACAAAGTCACATACAAATAAGTAGCAGATTTGACCCTTAGAATTCTCTGATTCTAAATCCAGTGCTCTTTCTTCTAAATTAAAAGGTATCAAGATCTGGATATGGAATGTTGAGTTAGGAAATGTTAGAAATGGTATAGCTAAGATACTCAGTGCTAGGCCTATACTCAGGAAGACATGAGTTCAAATGCAGCCTTTTTGAGAGAGAAACAAAGAAAAAAGATGAAAGAAAGACATTTGAGGTAAATAAAAGAACAATAAGAAATATTTAATGAGGTTTGAAAACATATAAATTTGGGGGAAATCTCTAATACAAATATGCCATATATTCAAAAATGTTAAAAGTTATAAGAAAATATATTAAAAGTTAGAAAAAGAACTATGATGTAAGATTATAATTTAGAGTCAAAATATTTGTATTCAAATTCCAGTTTTACCATTTATTACATATGTCACCTCAGGTACAGTAGGTCTTGGTTTTCTCAAATATTAGAAAGTAGGACAATATGACCACTAAGTCTCTTCTAGTGCTAAATTTTCAATCCTTTGATGTAGACACATGAGTATACCTACAAAGAGGAGGGAATTAGATTACAAATTGATACCTCTCCCAAGACCCTGTTGATTTTTCTCATTTGACACAAGGTCTTATGGCTTACCAATTCCAGACCAAGCAGTGAGAGGTAGAAGGGAAGAGCTGTGACTGATCTTGTCCAGGAGAGAGATGAAAAGGAGGAAATAGCTGGACTGTCAGTCTGTCTATCCAAAAATAGGGTGACAGATAGAGTGCAAGACAGCATTGGGGAATAAGGGAGAAAATGGGCAATGTTCTGGCTAAAAATTATAATAAATGAGAGAAAAAAGAGAGAAATAGAGAGAGTAAAACAGACAGAGACATGCACACAGAGGGAAACTGGAATAGAGACAATCACAGAAAGACATAGAAACAGAGAGACAGAATGAGAGAGGAGAGAGAGAGAGAGAAAGAGAGTGAGAGAAAGAGACAGAGAGAAAGAAACAGAGGAGAGAAAGAGAGACACAGAGAGAGGAAGAGAGGAAGAGAAAGTCTATTACTTAAGGGCTATCAAATTTATGAGTGATTATGCATATTCCATCACATTTTTTTGGTCAGCCTCCCCTGACAGGTTGAGGCAAAATCACATCTACTATATCTTACACTCTGGGATATATTTGGCAGTTATTAGGAGATGCCACTCTCTTTGAAAAGACCAGTCAGTTTTGAGATGAGAAATTCCAGTTCTATCAAAAGAAGAAAACTGTCTCTTCAGTCTATCACAAGACTTACCGTACTATTATGCTTGTATATGGCATGGAGAGTGGCACATAATTTCACCTTCTTCCAAACAGCTAGAAAGTAACAAGGTTTCAATTTGAAATATATTTGGGTGCTCATTAATAAAAGGTACAGTTTCTCTCTTTGGAAATATGCATATTCTTTAACAAAGTTTCCTCCTGACTAGCAAGTCAGGGAATTGTTGGTATTATTTTACCAAGAGAATATCTCTCCATTATGTGAAGGGTGATGGAAGGGGACAAAGAATGAGTTGGCACCAATGTAACTAGACTCTGGGTGCTTGTAGTAGATAAAGATAATACATTATGCTAATGATGAGGATTTATTAGAAAAGAGCTGCACCTTTCAGTGTGCCCAGACTAAGCTATAGTATGTTAAAGAATGCCATTCTTGAACTTAGAATCTCAGGGTGTGAGCCTGGCATCCATCACAATCTCTGGGACTCATTGTACCTCTGAGGCTTGTAATTTCCATAACTATAAAATGGTATTAACACTATGTGTATTGCATAATTAAAAGACTAGATGTGAGTATATAATCTAATGGATTTGTAATTTCGTTGGTAAAAAATTAAATTATTTACTCACACATAAATATACAGAATTGAATTCTTTATTTGCTATATATAGATTTAATATTATAGACATATATTAAGTGTACATGTGTGCATATATGTATATGTATGCCTATATGTGTGTATACACACATACCCTTCTCCAATACTATTTTGCAGGCTTTTCAAATATTTTAAATTTTGGTTTACTTTTGGTTTGGTTCATTAATAATATTTGCCCAATATTTAGATATACTGACTAATCCCAATGCATCTCATAAGCAGGACAATAGGTGTGAATGAGTTTTCTTTCAGTGATCATGGAGTTAAACTAAACAAACCCTGGAACTTTCTAAGATTTAAAGACATCTGTAGAATGTCATCTAGTCATCTACAAAGAAAAATATCTAGAAAACCAGATTATCTCTTCCATATTGGCTCTATGGAAGATTTCCTCATTGACAGTAGAAAACACCTTTTGCAAGCATATATCTTTTTTATGCTTTTCTTTTTTTTTACTTTTGACAGTCTCAACATCATCCCAGTTTTCCCAATGCTACACATATGAAGACTTGTATGATCCTGATTTATATATGAGAGCTTATGGAGGAAAATTGTTAAGACTGTGTTTTGTTCTTCTAAGTTAAATAGATACACATATAAAATCAACAAATAATAAACACAAGAGGATTTTGTATTCTTAATAAAAAACATTAACAACTAACATAAACTCTGTCCCACTTTACAATTAATATCTCATTTGATACTAACAAAAACTCTGTAAGCTACGTTTTATTATTATTGCCCTCATTTTATACATGAGGAAACCAAGGCAAAAAAAGCTTAAATGACTTGCCCAGCTTCATGCATCTAGTAAGTATCTGAAGTCAGATTTGAACTCAAATCTTGACTCCAATTCTGGCACTCTATCAACTGAACCACTTAGCTTTCTCAACACATAGTTTAGACATGCTTTATATAATTCAATAAATTGTGTGACTCAGCAGGTATGATTTCTATGGAAAATACTGTTTTCTTCTCACATATTCATCAAGGTTACTTTTCCTAAGTGTGTAGATAACTCCTCCAAAAAAAAGAGAAAGTGAAAATATTTTTGACAGTTTATTCATACTTTCTAAATCATTTTTTCAGGTAGTAACACTATATTCATGATTTCTTCTAATCATTCAGTATGTACCTCTCACTCAAGTGTCTGCAAAATTGATCCCTTGATGATTTTAAAATTGTGTCAGCTCCCACATGGAAATTTTCCTGTGTTTTTTTTTTTTTTTTGAGTATCTACTCTCACAATCCTTTGTTTCCCTCAAAGCTCAGCCCAGGCACCAGTTAACGCATGACATTGTTCCTTGTCCCCCTACTGTTAGTGCCTCTTCCCCAAATTACCTTGTATTATTTTGTTGATGATCATATATGTATACCTACACATACATATATGTATGCATGTATAAATATACACAAATGCATATCTCTTCTTGTAGATTACAAATCCCATGAGGAGAGAATGATTTTTTTTGTCTTTGTATTCCCATAGATGGGCAAACATAATGCCTGGCACATAGTAGGTACTTAGAACATGACTGATGGATTTAGTGTTATTCTCATTCATCAAATATGATGTCTACTGAATATTCAAATGTGTTGATTTCTCTGTCCATAAGGAAAGTAATTTGTTTGTTAAAGAAGAAAAAGACAGTTCATTTATCTTATTTGCTCCTTCTATTTTCAACTATAAATGCTGCTCAAGATTTTTTAATTAAATTGGACATCATGTCAAATTTTCTACAAAATTAAGGAGTCATAGACTGAATGGCAATGGATTAGAAGGCTTCCAGAGTCTCTTCTAGCTTTTGACTGTTTTCACTGTTACTAAAACATATTTTCCAACATCTTTTAACCAGCATCCACTATTCCACCTTTCCATTAAAATCTTGGAGTATAAACATGACATAAGACCATAGATTCAGAGTTGGAATGGAGTTTAGAGAATTTCAAGATAACTTCCTTATCTTACAAATGAAGACTTTTAGACATAGAGAATTTAAATGACTTTCCTAGCATCAACCAGCTAGCATTTATCTGAGGCAAGATACCAACTTTTCTTGGCTTCACACATCACATTCTATTCACTGCACACCTAGTATTCTTGGTGTACTTTTTTTTCAGGCTCTTAGTAATGGGAATAATCATTTCAAACTACTCTTATTTGGATTGGATACTTTCCCCAGAATATTTTGTACAAAACAACAGGGAAAATATGGCTCAGTTAAGAATTGTAACTCTTTAAGTCTCATGTATAGAGGAAAAGTTATGTAATATTTAAAAATTACTGAAAAAATGCAAAACTCCTTCAAAAGTAGTATAACTTTTAAAAAAGTTTGGACAAAGTCTCTTTCACACCTCAGATGGCCATATGAACACATGAAAGATGTGGGAAGGCAGCTGAACAATTAGCAGCTCTTCCATAATCCACTCCTACCCTCTGCCTAGCTTAACATAACTATGTACCTTTTCTCTGCGTACACATCAATGTAAGAAAATGCAGCAAATTTAAGGCTCAAAGCCGGGAGAATTCCAAACCTTTAGGACTCTTTAAAAATGATTAGTTGAATAACCATTTTATGAATTGTAGGTTAGCCCAGAAGTAAAACTTTGGGAAATGAATTGAATCATCCTCATCAGTGAGATTGAATTCCCTTCATGATGGGTCCATCACCATGCCAGGAAGAATGGTCAAAAGAAAAGACTAACACTAAGGACATTAGCTGTCTGGGAAGGCATGGTTATTTGTTCTAAAAAGCTCACAAACAGGATAATGAACCTTCTACTCCACATTCTGCCTAAATTCTGAGAGAATAAATCAGGAGAAATCTCTGCTAATCCTAGGACAAGAGTTTCTAAGTTTGCTAAAAGATCCTGGTAACACCCTAGCAATGCTAGAGTTTCAGATGAGACAGAAGTTGGAGATGGTGCAGACTATGGTCAAAAAAGAATACAGAGAGACTATATGTTCAGCAGAGTGGTATCCTGGGAAAACCAGTGAAATAGCATCTAGAATTCCTCTAACAACGGAACAGTGTCCATCAGAGTACTGTTTTGCAGAGAATGATGAAGCAGAATCCAGGAGATAACATAAGATTAGTACCAATGGGAGTGATGTGATGACACCTCTAGATGATATCAGAAACCTTGTAGCAGCAAATGAGTGAGCTGGCCCTCTAGATGTGCCTTACTACACAATGCCTTTTTCAACTACATTCCATAAGAATCTTTCTACTTGTGTTCTCCATATGGGTCTATTGTCATCGTGGAAATCTTGGGTCAAGGTGGAAATCTAGAAGTCCCCAGTTTATTTAGTCGGGAGGTAGAAACCCCAGGTTTTGACCTTGTCGCAGGAGAGTTTTCCCCCTGAGGGGGGGTCCCACTTCACCATACAATAGACAATCCACTTCAGGTGGGGGATAAACCCCATCCGAAGTCGAGTGACTCTTCTAGCCTTTCCCAGTTTATCACACCCTCCTTCTGAGGATTGAACTCGGGACCTTCAACTTGCGAGACTGACACGCTGCCTGTAGCGCCAGAGTCACTGGACTTCTGAAGCGGATTATCTACTGTCTGGTGAAGTGGGACTTTCCCTCAGGGAGAAAACTCTCCTGCGACAAGGTCAAAACCTGGGGTTTCTACCTCCCGACTAAATAAACTGGGGACTTCTAGATTTCCACGTTGACATTATTCTTTCCACTTGTGATGTGTATATCTGTGGTAGAGAATGCTACAATTTTGTTTAGTGTGGTAGTGTGTTAAGCATCTTTGCCTTGAACTAATGTGTGTGAACTAATGTGTGCTTTGGTTGATTGTTAAAGGTAAACATATTGATGGGGGCTCCTGAGCTGTCAAGTTTCAGAGTTGAGAACCCAGAATATACAAACTGGGAGTGACAATCCAGTGGGTGTAGTTCATTAACTTTGGATAAAAATGTCATTTATTAGAAGAAATGTTAAGTGCAAAAAAATTCTTACTGGGAAAATATTAATATAGCCATAAAAAGAATTTTATCAAGCTTATTACATTAATGTTTTAATACCAATAATAAAAAATTTATAGTCTTAATAGCAAAATTACAAACTACAAGTTATTCATTGATTTGCCAAAATTAAGGTCTAAGTATAGTATGAATTTTGTTACCACATGGTGCTCTAATTCCAATGGAAATCATCACTTGAATGATCTTATTTATTGTGAAACTATTTTGTTCCAACTCTGCTGGGATTCTTATTACAACCTCTGGTAAATTATGTTTGTAATATTATTTTACCTTTCCATGCCAAAGTAATGAAAAGTAAAAGGGTCTTTGATTAGATTGATCATTGAATAGCTGGAATGAAATACAGAAGTTTACCCTATAATATAAATTGATAAATAAATACATTTTCCAGGGTTACAAAGCTGGGTAAGTTTAAATGATGAATTGTTAATACTATAGCAGGAAAATGTAGAAAACGTGGTCCAAATCATTGTGCCTGGAAGAACAGTATATGATATGCAAAAGATTAGAAGGCATCTTGAGGTCATCTTAGTTCAACCTCCTTCTTTTACAAATAAGGAAATGGAGGTGAAAGAAGGAAAATCAAAGGAAATCAAGAAAAGAAAGAGAGCAAGGAAGAGGAAGAAGAAGAAAAAGAGGAAGAATAGATAAGTAGTTATTGCAAGATTTGGTGGAAATTCTAGGAATTTAAACATATAACTATCCCACTAATATGATAGTAAAATCAGAAATATAATAATATTCATGAAAAATATATTCAGAACAAATATAATATGTAAGAATTATCATTTAACTATAAATTTATATTTATTGTGAACCATCAAATAAAAATGAAAGTGATAACATGTAATAATATTTAACAATGTTTAATGAATTAATCAGTGGTCAAGATCACTAGTGTTAAATAGGTTTAATGACTTTTGAAAAAAACTATTTGTTATTGGAACTAAACATTCAGGAATGGAAAGAAAACAAATATAAAATGAAAAGGATCTGTGGCACATGTATTTCAAAGTACAAAACAACAGTGCAAATTCTATCAATGCTTAAAGTCTGTGAGGATGCACACTCAGAGTTCTCGGTTTAATTTCTTCCTGTCATATTTATTGGAAGGACACTGCTGAGATTGAAAAGGTCAACCTAAATAATTGTAACTAATTTGAAAGCAAAATGTCAAGAATTGAAGTTATAAAGCAGGGTTTAACATATAAACAAGTCAAATAGTTTTATTCATATATATTTATATATATATATGAAGATACATATACAAATGCTCATAAAATGTAGTTGAAATACTATTTGCAATAATTGGACAAGGTCAATAGGAGTAACAATGAATGCAACTTGAATAGGGAAATTCTGTGGAAGAAAGAAGTCCAAGGTAAAACATCAAATCAAAATTCTTGGTTTAAATGAAATACTTATATATTTTTAGGTTCATGGCATGAAATCCTCAAAGACTAGTACTGAGCTAAACAAAACAAAGCAAAACAAAAACTTTGACCTTCACATGAAAGAGAAAGATAGAGGGACATACATTTTGTCCCCAATTGTTCCATGCTAGTTTATTCTACTCTTCCTATTACAATAATTATAATAATTTTCAAACATTCTTT
This sequence comes from Monodelphis domestica, assembly GCF_027887165.1. NCBI lineage: Eukaryota > Metazoa > Chordata > Mammalia > Didelphimorphia > Didelphidae > Monodelphis > Monodelphis domestica. The sequence goes on from NC_077234.1 coordinate 248,907,647, forward strand.
AGTCTTTTGAAGATTAGCCTTTGCATACTAATATTGAAGGGGGAAAGGGCAATTTCTTTAAGAAGAAAGACTTTTTCCATAATGTAGGAGCAAGGATTTTTCAGGAAAGATTGTATGGCAAATATTCAAATAGATTCATTCTATTGTCAAAACACCTGCTAGATATATGCCACGGATAAACAGATTTAGGGACTCACATCCATCAAATGTACAACAAAGAGACATGTGATTAATCAATCAATCAACCAGCTATGATTGCTGTTATTATGATTTGGTTAATATGATTATGGTTATTATGAAATATGATTATGATTATAGTAACATCTTTGCTGTCATCTTCTATGTTGACATTCCACTAGGTTGACTCTTAAGGTAAATGAAATTAAAGTCACAGAGGATATTTCAAGTGACTGCATTTATCTCTCTCTAGGCACTACGCTTCCTCACATTGGGGCAACTTAGCTAAATGCACACGGATTCAACATACTAGACAACTCAGAGGGAGCTTGAAGATGTAAGCGGATCACACTGTTCTTTGTCCCCCTGCCCCTCCCCAGATTCATTCTGTCAGGTGGTTTGGTTAAAATGAACATTAAAAGAAAGAATATAGGTGGAAAACAGGAAGGAGCTATTGCAAAGGAGCAGCATAAAGCCTGAACTTTTACGTGGAAAGGGAAGCCAAGTGCTCTTCTATTTCTATCCGGCCAATTACACATACAATGTCTATGTTCTATGGACTGCAGAAAACCTAATTCAGGAACAGAGTGGAAAAAGTTATCACATCCCTGATACATCTGCTCTCCTCCAGGTAACTTCTGCAGCTCTTCCCTTATGTAACACGGTCTCTAATTCCTCCACCATTCTTTTTCTGTGGCTGTCCACAGATTATCTAAGCATGGGTGAAATCCTTAATGAGAACACAGGGAACTATTGGTCAAGGATTATGCAGCTCTTCAGTTAGTGTACTCGTGAATCAAAAAGGCGTTCTATAGTTTATAAAAAGTCTTAACGTTCCTGTTTCTACGCTTGCCATTGTCACTTAGTAATTGACAATATTGGGATGACGTGGACTTCATAAAATGTAAATAATGGCATGAGAAGGGAATATGACACCTACTGCGTGTCGCAATGTGCAAAGAACATTTTCTAAATATCTTACAAATGCAAAGAACGTTTAACAAATATCTCCTCACAACAATCTTCAGAAGCAGGTGCAGTTTTATGCCCATTTTACAGTTGAGACTGAAGTGAACAGGTTGAGTGACTTGCCCAACTGGTAACTGTCTGAGACTGGGTTTAAAATTATGTCTTCCTGAGTTCAAGCCCAGTTCTTTGCCCACTATACCACTAACTGCCTCAGCTAGGTCTGATTATCTATGGTTTTTTAATGGTTGCCAAAAAATGTAACTCTATTGGTGTTAGCCTCCACTACCAGAGACACCACAGAAAAGTCTCCGGATGCAGATTGAATTATGAAATTTCAGGACACTAGGGAGGCTTTTTATTGTTATTTATCTTATCTTTATTTAGGATTATTGGAAACATGAGTTGTGAGTGATAGGAAAGTACAAAAAATGTGTTGTAATAAAAGGTTTAAACTACTCTTGAGTTTTAGCTTGATTATTAGTATTCTAAATGTGAAATCCTTGTCCAATGATCAATGAGTGGATCTATTGCTATGGGAGCTGAAATCAGACCAACTTTGACCTTTGTGCTTTAAATGAAAAAAGAAAGAGAGAGAGAAACAAGGAAGTTGAAACTAATTAGAATGATGTCTCATTAGTACTCATTGGAGAGGTAAAGAAAGTAATTAGTGGAATGTGTTCACCCAGAGGCAACAAGAAATATTATGTCATGAAAGATTTGATCATAATGAAGTACAGTACTGAGAGTTATTGCAAAGAGACAGTCATGAAAATAATTTCAATTTATATAATAATTTTCATTTCATGTAATATAAACTATTATCATCATCAGTTGGTGGGGATAAAGTTAGGAAAATTCTATGAAAACTTTGAAAAGATCCTCCAAATTAAATCATGCAAACTGTTAATCCAAAAATTTTGTAGGAGTAGAATTCCTAGAAAACAGCATGAAAGTAAAAAATGCTGAAAAAAGATTCCTCACAATCACCAAAAATTGTGATCTTATGCAGCTCAAAGTGGCTGCAGACAGTCCTGCATGAAGTTTATCTGACAGCTTTATTATATATATATATATAAACCCTGACCTTCCATCTTGGAATCAATATTGTGTATTGGTTCCTAGGCAGAAGGGCTAGGCAATGGGGGTTAAGTGACTTGCTCAGGGGCACACAGCTAGGAACATTTGAACCCAGGACCTCCCATCTCTGGGCCTGGCTTTGAATCCACTGAGCTATGCAGCTGTCCCCACCTTAATTGTCTTACTAAGCCATATCACTGACTTTGCATACTTGGGTTTAGAGGCCAAAGGGATTGCACTAGCTTTGAAGGTTAAATCCAACATAAAATTAAAAATTAAAGGCAAATAATAAAAATATGTAGTAAATTTATGGGGAGCTCTTTATAAAACTGGGGTGAATAATACCAGTGAAGCACCTATTAGGATGCGAATAGCTCCATAAACTTGCACATCTCACCTCTCATTTCTTCTCTGCTGAAGATAACAACTAATGTGAGAAGTTGCCAATGCAAAAGTGAAAATGAGCTTACTAATGAAATCACCTGAATGCTTGAAGTCACAAAAGCTAAATGCATGAATATTGAGGATTAATTGTTCTTAGAGATGTGCTCCAGTGCAAGGAAAATGGTGAAGATGAAGGAAATATATGACAAAACACAACTTAAAGAGAAGGAATGATAAAAGGGAACATCTCATTGAGTACACAGAAGCTCAATATTTTATCTCAAGTACTTTTCTTGAAAAAAAAAAAAAGGTAAGCATTGGACATGGTGAACACCAAATAAAACCACAAAATGAATTATATTTTAATGTAAGGGAAAAATAGACTTATCCCTGAGTCAGGTATGTGTGTATAGTCAAGCATGGACTCAGTAGAGCTAAGATGAGAATTTTTAAAAAGAAGAAGAATTTTAAGGAAAAGATATGCTGTTCAGCTGAAGTGAATTATTTTTAAAAGTAATTGATAATTTAAAAATAGATAAGAGCAGTGAACCAATATTGATTAAACTTATTTTATTCAGTTTAACCAATATAAATTAATTTCAACAACAAGTGGATTGGAATAGTTCAAATGGGCCTTAATCAGCCAATATCTGACTTATTTGACAATCAGAACAATATGGCTTCCAAAGGTTACACCAGGTTTAATTATAAATTCATATGTAAGATATTACAAAGAAAGGAGATGGACAATTTTGAGCAAGATTGTCTCATAAATTAGAGAAACAGTGAAGATTAAAACAGTTTAAAGAAGGATAAGCAACATATCCAACTAAGTAAAATCATCCCCAGGGCATTTGAGGAAGAAAATAGAACACTTGGAAACAATTTGTCAAAATTATTTTAGCTAACTTTTTTTTTAATCAAGGAGAGTCTATCATACTTACATCATAGTTCCAGGTGTACTTAAAGAGGGGATAGAAATAGAATCAACTAGAACAAAAGTATAAAAGTAAGTACACTCAGTCATCCAGATTGCCACATTTAATTTTTGCTCTTAAACATTTTAGTAATTTAATTTGTAACCTCATTTTCACTTTCATATTGACAACCATGCAGAGAGGAATAAAATACTCACGAGTGGCATCATACTTTTCACCCTTGTTCCATATTTTCATTGTTTTAATTTAAAAGTCAAGTTTTGTGTTGCAATCTTACTTCCAAAGCATAGTTCAAGTCCTTTGGACTCAAAATCCAAATCAAATGAACAAAGTCAGTGATGTGATTTATTAAGAAAATAAAAGTGTTAGATAAACTTTTTTTAAACATTTTTTAATTTGGTCAATTTCAAACATTATTCCTTTGATATAAAAATCATATTCTATTCCTCCCTCCCCTCCCACCACCCCTCCTATACCTGACTACTGGGTATTACATGTGACCTTGATCTGAAACAATTCCCATGTTCTTGGTATTTGCATTAGGATGTTCATTTAGAGTCTACATCCTCAACCATATCCCCTCCACCCATGCAGTCAAGCAATTGTTTTTCTTGGGTGTTTTTACTCCCACAGTGCTTCATCTGAATGTGGACAGTGTTTTTTTTTCCTATATCCCTCCAGATTGTTCAGGGACATTGTATTGCCATTAATGGAGAAGTCCATTACATTCCATTGTACCATTGCATATCAGTCTTTGTGTACAATGTTCTCCTGGTTCTGTTCCTTTTCCTCTGCATCAATTCCTGGAGGTCATTCCAGTTCCCATGGAATTCCTCCAGTTTATTATCCATTTGAGCACAATAGTATTCCATCACCAACATGTACCACGATTTGTTCAGCCATTTCCCAATTGAAGGGCATCCCCTCATTTTCCAATTTTTTGCCACCACAAAGAGCACAGCTATGAATATTTTTGTTTAAGTCTTTTTCATTATTATCTCTTTGGGGTATAAACCCAGCAGTGGTATGGCTGGATCAAAGGGCAGACAGTCTTTTAGTGCCCTTTGGGCATAGTTCCAAATTGCCCTCCAGAATGGTTGGATCAATTCACAACTCCACCAGCAATGAATTAATGTTCCTACTTTGCCACATCCCCTCCAACATTCATTACTTTCCATAGCTGTCATGTTAGCCAATCTGCTAGGTTTGAGGTGATACCTCAGAGTTGATTTGATTTGCATCTCTCTGATTATTAGAGATTTAGAACACTTTTTCATGTGCTTATTAATGGTTTTGATTTCTTTAACTGAAAACTGCCTATTCATGTCCCTTAACCATCATCAATTGGAGAATGGATTGATTTTTTGTACAATTGATTTAGCTCTTAGTAAATTTGAGTAATTAGACCTTTGCCAGAGTTTTTTGTTATGAAGATTGTTTCCCAATTTATTGCTTTCCTTCTGATTTTGGTTACATTGGTTTTGTTTGTACAAAATCTTTTTAATTTGATGTAGTCAAAATTATTTATTTTACATTTTTGACTCTTTCTAAGTCTTGCTTGGTTTTAAAATCTTTCCCTTCCCAAAGGTCTGATATGTGTACTATTCTGTGTTCACATAATTTACTTATAGTTTCCTTCTTTATGTTCAAGTCATTCACCCATTCTGAGTTTATCTTGGTGTAGAGTGTGAGTTGTTGATTGAAGCCTAATCTCTCCCACACTGTCTTCCAATTTTTCCAGCAGTTTTTAACAAATAGTGGGTTTTTGTCCCAAAAGCTGGGATCTTTGGGCTTGTCATACACTGTCTTGCTGAGGTCACTTATCCCAAGTCTATTCCACTGATCCTCCTTTCTGTCTCTTAGCCAATACCAAATTGTTTTGATGACCACTGCTTTATAATATAGTTTGAGATCTGGTACTGAAAGGCCACATTCCTTTGCATTTTTTTTTCATGATTTCCCTGGATATCTTTGATCTTTTGTTCTTCCAAATGAACTTTGTTACTTTTTTTCTAATTCAGAAAAAAAGTTTTTTGGAATTTCGATGGGTATGGCACTAAATAGATAGGTAAGTTTGGGTAGGATGGTCATTTTTATTATGTTAGCTTGTCCTACCCATGAGTAGTTAATGTTTTTCTAAATGCTCAGATCTAGTTTTAGTTGTATGGAAAGTGTTTTGTAGTTGTGTTCATATAGTTCCTGTGTTTGTCTCGGGAGATAGATTCCTAAGTATTTTATATTGTCTAGGGTGATGTTGAATGGAATTTCTCTTTCTACTTCCTGCTGCTGAGCTGTGTTGGAGATATAGAAATGTTGTGATGTATGTGGGTTTATTTTGTATCCTGCAACTTTGCTAAAGTTGTTGATTATTTTGACTAGCTTTTTGGTTGATTCTCTAGGATTCTTTAAGTAGACCATCAAATCAACTGCAAAGAATGATAGCTTGGTCTCCTCACTGCCAATTTTAATATCTTCTATCTCTTTTTCTTCTCTAATTGCTACTGCTAGTGTTTCTAGTACAATGTTAAATAATAGAGGTGAAAATGGGCATCCTTTTTTCACTCCCGATCTTATTGGGAATGCATCTAGTTTATCCCCATATGATGTTGCATATGATGTTGGCTGATGGTTTTAGATAGATACTGTTTATTATTTTTAGGAAAGACCCTTCTATTTCTATACTTTCTAGTGTTTTCAATTGGAATGAGTGTTGTATTTTGTCAAAGGTTTTTTCTGCGTCTATTGAGATAATCATGTGATTTTTGTTGGTTTGCTTGTTGATATGGTCAATTATGTGGATGGTTTTCCTGATATTGAACCATCCTCACATTCCTGGTATAAATCCCACCTGATCATAGTGAATAACCCTTGTGATGACTTGCTGGAGTCTTTTTGCTAGTGTCCTATTTAAGGTTTTTACATCTATGTTCATTAAGGAGATTGGTCTATAGTTTTCTTTCTCCATTTTTGACCTGCCTGGCTTTGGAATCAGTACCATATTTGTTCATAAAAGGAATTTGGTAGAACTCCCTCTTTGCTTATTATGTCAAATACTTTGTATAGTATTGGAATTAGCTGTTCTTTGAATGTTTCATGGAATTCACTTGTGAATCCATCTGGCCATCTGGCCCTGAGGATTTTTTCTTAGGGAGTTCTTTGATGACCTGTTTGATTTCTTTTTCTGATATGGGATTATTTAAAAATTCTATTTCTTCTTCTGTTAATATAGGCAATTTATATTTTTGTAGATACTCACCCATATCACCTAGATTGGCATATTTATTGCCATGTAATTGGACAAAATAGTTTTTAATGATTGTCTTAATTTCCTCTTCATTGGATGTGAGTTGTCCCTTTCCATCCATGATCCTGTTAATTTGGTTTTTTTCTTTCCTCTTTTTTATTAGATTGACCAATACTTTGTCTATTACTTCATGTTTTGCATTTTATGGATTCTTTCATGATTAGATAAGATATCAGACCTCATGTTTTGTTATAAAGAATTATATGCTAAAAATATATTTTCAATGATGTCTAGGGAAAGATTATGATTTTTGGTAGTTGATGATACTTAGGCCCCTGTTTTCTATAAGTTCAATGCATCAGCTTTCACATTTTTAAATGTCATGCTGTTTTTTAGGAGCATTACCCCTTTGCAAATGAAGGATTGATGAAGGGCTATGCTGGTGGTGAAAAAAATTGTGAGGGCATTGAAAGGCTGATATTCAAAGTATCTGAAAAGGGAAAATAACAAAAGCATGGGGAAAATCCAACTTATTAAAAACTTAAAAAGGCAACCAAGAGAATATTAATAGACAAGTCTATATTATTAAATTTCTAAAAATCATTTATACACAGAGAAAATCATTCATGAAGATATTCATACTTTATTGAGTATATGAGGTGTTCAGGGAGGACAAGTACTTCTGGTGTGAGGACTTGCTGAAGCCTTTACAGGGGTGCTCTTTCTCCTTTGGTATCCTCTTATCCAACTCCCATCTGTGGCTCCAAGAAACTGGAGTATGCCCAAGTGGCCAAACCCTGGTAAAACCATCTCAACAGTCAAAGTAAACCAGGTTGAGGGTAACCAAAAAGCCTCAAAACCGTTGGTGAGTAAGGGATGTTGTGTTGTAATCTGCAGATGAGAATGATTCATTCCACAATCATAAAGGTAGCAGATGTAGGTGCTTTGGAGCATTTAGAGCTTGATCAGACATGTCAACATCACTCACTGCATCTCAGGTCATAGCCAATTATCTTGACTTCTGTTTTGCCACTGGGCTTCAATGACTTCTGAAACTCTGCCTCCAATTCAGGGACAAGTCAGCACATCAACCCTTGATGTCATTAGTCCTCTTCAGAAATGAAAGTCAAAGAACAAATGGACTTCATTATGTATTCGATACTTAGAATTTCACAAGTCATAAACTGCCATTTTATAATTAACTAAGAGATTTAAATAATAGGAGATCCTGAAATATTGATGGCTAACCAAACTTAGGAGAGCCAATTTGATCATTTTAAAAATTCCCCTTCTAAGTTCTGCCTTTGAAAGTATAGAATCTGACAGTCTAAAATTCCATTTTCTCTTCATTACTGCATTTCTATATCCATATTAAGTTGATTCTATCTGCAGGGAAACCTTAAGGGTCAACAATAATGTTATTTGACCTAAAACATACATCATTCCAGGATAACTCTGAACTGAATAATTGAAAAGGTTTTTTTCCCCTTCATTTAAATAAAAATGTTATGGGTCATTAGGTGTAAGAAACTGTTAGCCTTGCTCACCCTATTTTTTGTTTTCTTGTCTCTGTTTAGTTTATGCTAATTTGACAGAATGGAAGCCCCAGCCAAATGTTCTACCTTTGTTTTTTCATCTTGATTTTATTATATAATATTTCTCTATTCTCTGAGAATATCTTATTATTTGGTTCAGATCTAGAATATGTTTTTCCAACCTTCCCTCTAGTGCTGACTAGGTTAGTGATTGTGAACAAGCCATTTTATGTCTTTGAGCTTCAGACACCACTTTAGAATTTTATTAAAAATGGAGTATGAGTTGTTGAGGTAGAAGAAGTTCCAGTGCCCAAGGTGACATATTGATGTATTTCACTGTCTATCTGAATTTTAGCTGGGTAAGATACTTGACCTCTCCATACTCTAGACAAGCTGCTAACATTATAAACTGAGGAAAGGTGTCCCATAACTGGTGAAAGGAGTTTTCTCATGCAAAGATTCCTTAAGCCTAAGAAATCATAGGTGTAATCTCTGCTCCTAACCCTTTACTCCCCATGATTTAAAAAATAAAAAAGAATGTCTGAGTTTCCCTGTGCTCTCAGAGCAAATGAGAAGTGCTATTTGATGTAGCAGTAAGCACAGAATTTGATTACAAATTACAAATAGGACAAAATCATGTACATACCTAGGAAATATTTCATCCACCACCACAGCAACAAAGTATCTTCTTTTTTTTCACTCATCTATTTGCTATGATGATACGAGAAGATCACTTTCAGTACAATTAATACAAACTTTAAATATATATGTCTTCAGTGATATATTTATAATCTATTTTCTTAAATAGATCCATTTCCAAACTATAGATAAATTTAGTTAATTCAGCAAGCATTACACCAAGTGCTAGTATGTTACAAAAGATTCAGTCTCTGATCAGGAAATAGATTCAACTAAAACTTCTTATATATATATATATTTTGATGTTTGCTCTTTCACATCAAATTTCCCCATGGACTTGATTTCTGATTTCTTCAGATTTCCCTCGGATTTCTGAGACTCTCTAATGAGGTTCAGCTGGAAGTCTCTCCCTTTTACACTTATTAACTCATAAAATGTTCTATTTGTCTTGGAAAGCAAAGGAAATAAAAATCAGTTTTAGCTAAATAATTTTGAGGGGAAAAGTAGAATGATATATTTCATCAATTCTATAAGAATGAAGACTCAGAGGCAAAATTGAATTTGAAAACCCACTTTTAGCCCAAAGTGAAAAAGTGCCAAGTTTTCTTCTGTTGTTTTTTAGTCCATAGCAAGATACAAAAGACTGATATTCTTACAAAGATAAGTAACCTCTGAAGTCAGAAGAGCAGCAGCAGCCATGAGAATGGTGGCGAGCGGAAGGAGAGGAACGGTGAGTATAAAGAGAATCAAAGACAGTCAAATATCCTGGGTCTCAAGATATGGGTAACAAGGTGGGTAGAGTAAACAGTGCCAAATAATATAGAAACTTGGAGAGAATGTGGGCTGTTATGAAAACACAGCTTAAGGAAAGGGCCTGTTTTCATTGGAACTCTACCTCCCAATCAATAGCATGTCAAGATTTTTTGTATTTAGCCATTAGACCCTGTCATGGCAAGCTAGATTTCAATAAAACATGTATACAAATACTTAACTGAAAAGTATTTAATGAGTACTAGCAAGCATGTTTTAGGAAAATGTAGTTCAATACAAACATGTAAATTTATTGAAAATAGCTTCTTAATAGAAATATATTTTTAAATATCTAACATTTAGCTTTTGTATTTTTGAAGGTTTATTTGCATAATACACCTCAAATTATTTGGGAGACTTGATAGGAGGGAGAAATTATGGTGAATCAGTTATACATATCTCTGTGAGATTTCTTTGGTCAAGTCATTTTGAAATTAAATGGGGGGGGGGAATACCTGGGTAGCTCAGTGGATGGAGAGCCAGGCCTAGAGACAAGAGGTCCTGGGTTCAAATCTGGCCTCAGACACTTCCTATATGTGTGACTCTGAGCAAGTCACTTAATCCCCATTGCCTAGCGCTTCTTCTAATGTCAAAGGTGAGGGTTTAAAAAGAAACAAAGAAACAAATAAATAAATAAGCAAGTAAATAAATAAAAGAATGGAGGAAGAGATATTTTCTTTTTCTTTTTTCTTTTGCTTGCATGATGCACATTTTACTTTTTATATTTTTTCCAGATTACATTTAGATATAATTTTAATATTCATTTTCTGACATTTTGACATTCATGTTCTCTCTTTACCTTCCTCCTCTCTGAATATAGGTTGTACTTGTGCTATCATGCACTCACAATTCCATGTTCCTTATGTTGTGAAACAAGATAGATATCTCTTATACTAGAGAAAAAAATCAAAGAAATAAAGTTAAAAATAATATGCTTCAGTCTGCATTCAGACTCTATCAATTCCTTCCAAGGCAGTAGATAACTTTTTTCATTATGAGTTGTTTTGGATCCTTGCATTGTTGATAATAGTTAAGCATTCACAGTTGGTCATCATACATTATTGCTGTTACTGTATATAATGTCCTCCTGGTTCTGTTCAGTTCACTTTCCATTACTTCATTTAAGCATTTTCAGGATTTTTTGTGATCACCTTATTCATCATTTCTTATGGCACAAAAGTATTCCATTATAATCTTATACCACAACTTGTTCAGCCATTCCCCAATCAATGATCATTTCTTCCATTTCCAATTCTTTGCCACCAAAAAAAAAAAAAAGAATTGCTATAAATATTTTACCCTATCTTTTATCTCTTTGGCATATAAGCCTTGTAGTGGTATTGCTGGGTAAAAGGGCATACCTAGCTTATTAGCTCTTTCTGCATGGTTCCAAATTACTCTCCATGGGAGCCAAAATGGCAGCTGAGTAGCAGCAAAAGTCAAAACCACTTTGACTATTCTTCTAAACCAATCTTTATAAGGTGCTTCAAAATGACAGGAGTTAAAGTAGGACAAGTTAGGGGGATCTCCCACTGATCACATCTTGAAAGGTAGGCAGAGAGTTAATTTTCATGGGATAAGGGGGAGCAAGAAGCAAAACTGTACACAGAGGAATGGTGATTGACCACCCCTGACACACACCTACTTCACCAGATTGGGAACCTGGTTATAGGCCAACTTCTGGATCCAGGGATAAGAACTAAAACAACAAAAGAGCACCTCAGATCTACCCCTTGAAGTCCTATTTCTTGACACCAGCTTTCAGTGAGGCCTGGAGGTACAAAAACCTTTCAGGCTTCTATGGCAGGAGTGAAGACAGGACCAAAGAAAATGTCCTCAGAGGAGACAGAATCTGTAACAACTTTCAGAATTCTCAGTCCACAAGCAAAAGAAGGCAGGGGAAAATGAGCAAACAGCAAAAGAAATATTTAACACTTGAAAATTTCCATGGGGAAAAAAACAATAAAAACAACAGGAAAAATTGAGATCAAAGCATTCACAAGCAAAACTTCCAAAAAAAAAAAGGGGGGGTGGGGGGATTGGTCACAAGCTCTGGAGAAACTCAAAAAGGAATTAAAAGATCAAATAAGATGGGTTGAAGAAAATATAGGAAGAAAAATGGGAAAAGAAATGAAAATAATGTGAAAGGAAAATAAAAGCCTAAAGATCAAAATTGGTCAACTGGAAAAAGAGTCAAAAAAAAAATTCAATGAAGACAATAATTCCATGAAAATTAGATGAACCAAATGGAAAAGGAGAATCAAATGCTCATGAAAGAAATTCAATCTTTAAAAATTAGAATTGGACTAATAGAAGATAATGATTTCACAAGACAAGAAACAATAAAACAAAATCAAAAGAATTAAAAAAAAGAAAATATTAAATATCTCATTGAAAAAAAAAACAACTGATTTGGAAAATTGATCTAGGAGAGACAACTTAAGAATTATTTAACTACCAGAGAGTCATGACTGAAAAAAAACAAAAACAAAAAAACCCCTAGATATCATTGATAAACCCAGAGACTGAGAAACCACAGCTAGGCAATAGGAAGCCAACAAGCAACACCTGTCAGGCTTTATGACTGAGAGTTAACAGTTGTCAACAACATCCTGCAACTTCAGTAATTTTCAGTATTCCCTACACCTCTCAGATATCAGGACTCCCCATATTTCTAAGGCATATTCAATAAAGTTAATCCAAGTAGCTTACTTTCCTCAGAGAAAAACAATAGAGGCAACCCAAATTGTATTACTCTTCAAACCCCCTAATTCTATAATAATGCATAATTCCTCCATCCAGGTGAGACTCTGCAGCCACCTCTACTCACATCAGACTCCCCCTTGCCACTTCTTCTCTCTATTAAAGCTTTGCTTATTACTTTGATTTAGTCTCATTATCTCTTTGGTTGAACCCCCATTAGTTGATAATTAAAAGAAATTATCCAAGAAAACTGCCCTGAGATTCTTGAACAAGAGGGTAAAATAAAGATTGAAAGAATCCACAGATCACCTTCTGCAATATATCTCCAAATGACAACTCCCAGGAATGTTATAGCCAAATTCATGAGATTCCCAGGCCAAGGAGAAAATACTTTAAGCAGCTAGAAAGAAACAATTCTGATATCATGGATCCTCAGTCAGGATCACACTAGGTCTTGCAGCTTTCACACTGAAGTACTGGAAGACTTGAAATATGATATTCAAGAAGATGAGGGAACTCATTTACAGACAAGAATCACCTATCCATCATGATTGACTACATTCATTCAGGGGAAAGTAAGATCATTTAATAAAATGGAAGATTTCTAAGCATTCTTGAAGAAAAGACCAGACTTGAACAAAAGAATGTGATGTCCAAGTACAAAATTCAAGAAAAGCATAAAAATGTGAATAGAGAAAATTTAAGGGCTTTGGTAACCTAAAAGTGTTTATATTCCTAGATGGAAAGATGATATCTATAAGTCTTAAAAATTGTCATTATCATAGTAGTTAGAAGGAAGTACATATGGATAGAGGGTATGGTAGTAAGCTATTTAGGATAATATGTAAAAAATACTAGCGGTGAAAAAGAGGATTGTACTAAGAGAAATGGTAAGAGAGAAGTAAAAGGGGGTAAATTATATCACATAAAGAGGCATGAAGGTGGGGGAAATACTCTTACAATGGAGAGGAGGATGAGGGTGGTGACAGGTAATACTTAAACTTTACTCTTATTGAAATTGACTCAGAGAGGGAAGAATAGTCAGATTCATTGGGGTAGAGAATCCTATCTTACCCTTTAGAGAAGTAGAAGCAAAATAATAAAGGGGTAGTGGGGAAGGGAGTTATATAAGGGAGGGAAAAGTTGAGGGAGGTGATTAAAAGTTGGAATTGCTCTCCAGAATGATTATATCAGTTTAAAAGTCCAACAGTGTTTTAGCATCCTAGTTTTTTCCTTATCTTCTCCAATGTTTATCTTTTTATCTTATTAGCCAGTCTGATAGGTATAATGTGGTACTTCAGAGTTATTTTAATTTGCATTTCTCTATATTGATTTGGAACATTTTTTCACATAGTCATAAAGACAGTTTTAATTTCAACATAGAATAACTTGCTTATATTCTTTGGCCATTTATCAGTTAAGGAATGCTTTGTATTCTTAGAAATTTGACCCAGATTTCTACGTATTTGAGAAAATGAGGTCTCAATCAAAGTAGACATTTTTTTCTTTAGAGAGAAAGGCAACCAAGATTATTCCCTAATATGATTCAGTATATAATAAGGGAAAAACTCCCTAAAACATCTCGGTTCTAAGTTTAAAAAGATATGATTACGCTGTATCTTCACCTTGTAGGGAAGAGGCAATATCTTAGATAAGAACTCAAACTATTGCCAGCATCTTGAAAAAGAGAAAATTTCAATACCATATGCCTAGTAGAGGCAGAACTGGAAGCCAAAGTCAGTAACAATTGAATTAGGAACAACCATTCAAATTCAGGAGGAATCAATTTCTAGAAGAAACTATATGCCACATTCATATATCCTAGGAAGTTCACATACTTGGAAAAGATTGAATGGCACGATAGAATAGAGGACTTGTGGGAGCAGCTCAGTGATATCGCCAAAAGATATCAATAATCTTGTAATAAGAGGCATAAGGAGGTGACAAGGTATAGAAATAAATGCATAGATTGTCTTTAAGAGGAAAGGTGAATAATTTAGACACCAAACCTGGGAGAATATTCTAGAAGGAGAGGAGGATCTTGGGAGTTTTACTGAGTTTAATGGTCTCTCCTAATCTGGCTTTCCTCTGACCTAGTAAGGAGGATCTTTGCTCTGGCATCTCCTGGGAAAAGACTAATCTTGTGGAATGATTAGGAAATTCCTGGGTTGGAGAGCTGCCTTGGAGGAGACCTGCCTTTCCCTGAAGTACAGAGATAAACCTGTCAGAGATCAACTGGTCAGAGATCAACCTATCAGAAACAAATTGGTTAAGGTAAACCCAAGGGTTTTGTCACCTGAGACTTTGGGTTTACCTAGGAAGCCAACCTCAGACTTTGGGTTAGGGCTCAGTACATCTGTGGGTCCTGCATCCTCAACCTTTTAAAGACAATCTGTAGTATATAGGTAGTTGGATAGGTTTTTGGGGTCTAGTTAAGATCAGGGAGTGAATAGGAAAAGCTTGAGAAGACCAGAAGAGCAAACCCCATAAGGGGGAGCATAGATTAGTGGGAGGAGTTAGAGTTGTGTAGATTTAGGACCTTATTTATCATTTCTCTATCTTCAATAAACTTGTTTTTTTTTTTTTAATAATTACAAGGGTTGTGCTTCACTGGCCCTGGGAGGTTTCTAGTTGGGCTTTTTTCATTTCCCATTCATCTAGGTCCTTCCCATTAAAGCTATCTCCTTTTGGAGGTAGTTTTCTCTTTCAGAGGCATGAATTGCTCTTTCAGATATATGCTTACATGTGTGTCCTTATTCAAGTTTCTGCAATGCAGCCTTTTTCCTAGAGGCTTTTGTTGGAGTGTTTATATGGGAAGGGATTGATACATATGTCCTAAGTTTATTATAAAAATTTTTCATTGCACCTTTAAAAAATATATATGTGCTCTTTCACTGAATAGCCTTTGTTTTTTAATTATGTCCTCTGAATGATTAGTAAAACTAAACATATAAGTAAAGGCTCATAAACTATGATTGTTAAATAGTTAAAGGTCCTTGAAACTGGAGTTACTTTTCTGGTAGAACTCAGGTGATTCTCTCAATTTTGTAAATGAATTCCAATTTTTCTATCTTTAAAAATAAATTAAAACACTTACCTTCCATCTTAAAATCAATACTGTGTATTAATTCCAATGCTGGAGAGTGGTAAGAACTATGCAATAGGAGGTAAGTGACTTACCCAGGGTCATACAGCTAGGAAGTGTCTGAGGCCAGATTTAAACCCAAGACCTCCTATTGTTATATCTGGCTCTCCATTCACTTAGCCACAACGATGCTCCAATATCTCTTTTTAAGGGAAATCCCTTATCTCTAAAGATAGTCCATTCTATGTTGGGAAAGCTTCAATTGCTAGGAAATTTTTCTTTACATCACATTGCTTTTTTTAATAGGTAGAAATAAACATAGCAGAATATTGTATTATTTGTACCTTTGAGTCATCTGTGACTATGAAAATATAGTTTATGTTTAGAAAATCATTTGAGAAAAAGCTTTTTATTCCCTCCTCTTATTTTTATTAGGCATACTCTGGTTATATATGTTGCTCATTTTCATAAAACTTTGTAGTGATGAAAAATAATATGAATTAATAGTCTCTAATGTCTTGAGGTCAGCTAGATAGGGCAATGGATTGAGTGCCCAGCCCAGAGTCAGAAGATTTATCTTTCTAAGTTCAAATCTGGCCTCTGACACTTACTAGCTGTGTGACTCTCAGTAAGTCATTCAACCCTGTTTGCCTCCTTTGCTTCATCTGGAAAATGAGCTATCGAAGGAAATGGCAAACCATGCCAATATCCTTGCCAAGAAAACCCCAAGTCAGCTGTAGGAAACATCTGAAAAACAACTGAACAACTATCTTTTTGTGTTACCTTACACAAACTTTTTATTTTCAATTTTTTGATACCTTTCCCTCTTCAAGATGGCTTGGAAATTGATCCTTTCATGGTTTGCATGCGTTTTGGTTTCTTTGTGTACTTAAAGTGAGTTTGTTTTTTATCATTATTGTTTTTGATGCCATTTTTACTTCCTCACATCTACCACTGGGTAGTGTGATGTTACTATCTAAATGTGACAGTTTCATTGTCATGGTTATTAAGGACAGATAATTATAAAATTACCAGGAAATCTCTTCCATTTTCCTTCTTCCATCCCCTAAAAATTTTATCTACAAATGTTCTTGGGACCATCTGTCATAGGCAGATTTTACTCTAAATTTTCTATACTCATATTCTATTCCAATGTTCTTCACTATTTTGTGAATCTATATTACTCAAAATATTCTACCAAAATAGTGTTACTTCTACTTATCATATCTCTCCCTTTGACAAGTAGATGAATAGTTTCCTAATTGAAGCAATTCCCAGACTCTTTTGGCTCCCTTATTTTGGTGACTGCTTTACATTATTTAAACTTCTTTAGCATATGGTGAAAATTCAATGAAATTCAACAAATATTTATTAAGTATTTGCTATATTTGAACACTATGGTAGCTGCTCCAAATAAAAACAAGAATGCCTCATCTTCAAGGAGCTTATAATAATATAATAGGTTGATAGGGTACATACATAAAAATATACATTATTCATAAGTACTGTATGAGCAGAGACAAGGAAAACCTCATTGTCAGTGGTTGCAGTTTAGAAATGGTCTTGAAGGAAGTAACATTTGAGCATTTCCTTTAAAGAAGTCACTGTCTTTGCCTACATACTTTTCCCAATTTGGGGTATCAACAGCTTGCTAGACTATGTCAAATGGGAAATGATATAATTATTCCCAGTGTGCTCTCATCTTTATCCTTTCTTTTAATTGATTTGGACTTTTACTCTAACTAATCAATTGTCTGATGCTGACTAGATATTTGGCATAGAAAATAGCTATCACATGAATAAATATATTTCCCTAAAAGATTGTTAGATTTATTTTATTATGACCTTTGGTGTTTATAAATGTTTTTCAACTGACCGACTGATTTGTCATATTTAGCATTGCACAATTCTCTTCTGGAAGAAAATATTTCAAAACATATCACCAGGAAGAATTAGTTTTCTGAGTAAAATAAATATTCTTTGACACTAATCCTAAGTGGACTCACAACATGCATTTTCCAAAAGACGGAGTAAGATAAAACAGTAATACCTTTCTTGAGTCACATTTGCCTAGTTGGTACATAGCCTTTAGCATAAAAGTTCCAGGTTTCAAACATAAAGAATGTTTTTAAGGAAGAAGAAAGAAAGGGAAGGAAGAAAAGGAGGAGGAAGAGAAGGAGGAGAGGAGAAAAAATGAAGAAAAATAAGGGAAAAAAGAAAGAAAAGAAGAAAGAAAGAAAGAAAGAAAGAAAGAAAGAAAGAAAGAAAGAAAGAAAGAAAGAAAGAAAGAAAGAAAGAAAGAAAGAAAGAAAGAAAGAAAGAAAGAAAGAAAGAAAGAGAGAGAGAGAGAGAGAGAGAGAGAGAGAGAGAGAGAGAGAAAGAGAGAGAGAGAGAGAGAAAGAAAGAGAGGGAGGGAGGGAGGGAGGAAGGAAGAAAGAAAGAAAAGAGAGAGGGAGGGAGGGAGGAAGGAAGGAAGGAAGGAAGAGATAGAGAAAGAAAGAAAAAGAGAAAGAGAGAGAAAGAAAGAAAGAAAGAAAGAAAGAAAGAAAGAAAGAAAGAAAGAAAGAAAGAAAGAAAGAAAGAAAGAAAGAAAGAAAGAAAGAAAGAAAGAAAGAAAGAAAGAAAGAAAGAAAGAAAGAAAGAAAGAAAGAAAGAAAGAAAGAAAGAAAGAGAAAGAAAGAGAGAAGGAAGGAAGGAATCAGAAGAACAAAGCTGAAAAGGATTAAGCTTGGAAAGATACATGACACTGATTTGTTTCCTTGGAACATCATGTTTACCTGCTGCCTAGACCTCCAAGGGATACAATTCCTCCTTATCATTTTTTCAGAGAAAGATAAATGAAAATATTCATTTTTCTGGCCAAAAGCCCAGAAGGAGGACACAGCCTGTTCCAGACTCTGACTTGACAGAAAATGAAGAACTGATGTGAATTTCACTAGTATTTTTTTCCAAAACTTCTTGTTCCTCAACTTCCCTTAGAACTTAAAGTTAAAATTAGACCCTCTGAATTTTGAAGTCCTCACTTTAATTATAATCAGCAGTCTAATTTTTAGGGTGGTATTCAACCATTTTCAGTCATGTTCTACTCTTTATGACCCCACTTTGGGTTTTCTTGGCAAAGATACTCTAGTGGTTTGCCATTTCCTTCTCAAGTTCATTTTACAGATAGGGAACTAAATTAAACAGAGTTAAGTGATTTGCTCCGGGTCACAACTAATAAGCATCTAAAGTCAAGTTTGACCTCAGAAAGATTAGTCTTCCTAACTCCAGGCCAGGCACTCTATCCAAGACAACTAACTGCCCTTATTTGTAAGGTACACACTTGCGAAGTCTACTAAAAAGTTAGAAGCATTCTACCCCATCACTAAATATATTTCTATCTCCACATTTAAGATACAGCCTTCTTTCTGTTCTATCGTCCTTCTTAAACTTGCACTTATGCTTGCAGTAAGGTGCTACTTTATCACCACACAAGAAAATGAGCAAGAAGGCAAACTTCTAACAGGATTGAGAAAAGGCAGTTGGATTTTGCTAGTAGAAGGTGACCAATGGCAGACCCGTTTTATACAGTACTGCTGCCAAAGACTATTGAAGGTGTAAAGGAGTCAATAGATGATAAGTGGAGTCAAAGAGTCTATCTCAATACAAACCACTCTTTCAAGAGGATTCATGGTAAAAGGAAGGAAGAAAAAAGGACTTTCTTTTGGAGGAAAATTTTTCTTCTTAGTCTAGGCTAAACCTGACAATGCTTTAAGGCAGAAAATAAGGAGCCATTCAAGAGGGAGAAATTGATGAAAGGATGATTGATAGAACAATGTTTCTAAAACATCATGGAATCATAAATCATAGATCTGGACATGGAAGGGTTTCAGAGGCCATCCAGACTAACTCTCTTATTTTATATAGAATGATACTGAGAGTCAAGGAAGTTAAGTGACTTGCCCAAGGAG